>NW_027478361.1:0-19588 GCF_051020975.1 Osmia lignaria lignaria | reverse complement strand
TTATTCAATTTTTACTTTATTAATAATTTTATATCATAATTTTTTTTTTATTTGAATTCGAAGAATTATACCTCGAATTCGATATGATGAATTAATATATATATGTTGAAAAAAATTTTTATCTTTTATTTTAATTTATATATATATTAATTTTATTTTAAAAATATTAATAAATTTATATATTTAAATTAATAGAAAGTTATTTTTCTTTAATATATTTTCAAAATATATGTCTATTCAGACTCATTAATTAATAATTATAGATGATTTTATCTCAAAATTTTATAAAATATATATTTGAAAAAAAAAATATAAAGTATATATTTGTAAAAATTAGATTAATTAAAGTGTAAGGATAATCAATAGGTTGTCTTCCTAATCAAGTTAAAATGATGAAATTATTAATAAAAAATCAAAATAAGAAATTATTTAATGGGTAAAATTTATTAGTTTTAAATTTATGATTTATTATAAATGGGAGAATAAAAAGAATTAAAATAGAAAAAAGTAAAGCTAATACTCCCCCTAATTTATTGGGAATAGCTCGTAAAATTGAATAAGCAAATAGGAAATATCATTCAGGTTTAATATGTTGTGGGGTATTTATAGGGTTTGCAATAGATCAATTATCAGGATCATTTAATATATTAGGATTTTGTAGAATAATAAATCTAAATGATATAAAAATTATAAAAAATCCAAGAATATCTTTGGATGAGAAATATGAGTGGAAAGGAATTTTATAAATATTTCTATTTGTTCCTATTGGATTATTAGATCCAGTTATATGAAGGAAATAAAGATGTATAATAACTATTATTAGAATTAATAATGGTAAAATAAAATGTAATGAAAAGAATCGATTTAATGTAGCATTATTAATAGAAAATCCTCCTCAGATTCATTCTACAATTGTTTGTCCAATATAAGGGATTGCAGAAAGAAGATTTGTAATTACTGTTGCTCCTCAAAAAGATATTTGTCCTCATGGTAAAACATATCCTATAAAAGCAGTTCCTATTGAAGTTAATAAAATAATAATTCCAATATTTCATACATGTTGAGATGAATAACATTGATAAAAAATATTTCGTCTAATATGTATATATATACAAAGAAAATAAAATGATGCCCCATTTAAATGAATATAACGAAATATTCATCCAGAATTAACATTTTTTATAATGTGAATAATTCTATCAAAAGCATAATTAATATTTGGACAATAATGCATAGATAAAATGAAACCTGAAATAATTTGAATTAATAAAAGAATTCCTAAAATTGATCCAAAGTTTCATAAATAATTAATGTTTACTGGGGTAGGATGAATATTGAATGAAGAATAAATGATATTAAGAAATTTATTAGATTTAAAAATTTTTAAATATTTATTTTTCATTAAATTTTAATTTTACGAAGAGGGATTATTTTAATTGTAGATATTTTGAATGAAAGAGTTAAGCAAATTAATAAGAATAAGATTATAAAAATAGTTAAATAATTTATTGGATAAAAATAAATATTTTGAATTTTAAATAAATTATTATTTAAAATTATGTTTTCTGTAAATATAAAAATTGGTATTCAATTAATAAAATGAATAATTATAATAAAAGAAATAAAAAAAAAATTAATAGAAGTGATTAGTTCAAAAAATTTTATTTTTGAATTTTCATTGTTAATTAATCTTACAAAATAATTAAATATAATTATTATTCCTCCGATTAAAGAAATTGAAATTATAAAAGAGTATATTGAATTATTTATATTTAAAAATATTAAAGTAGATGAGGATAAGGTGAAAATAATAAAAGAGAATAAAATAGTAATTGGATGTAGTGAAGAAAGTAATAAAATATTTGTGATAATAAATAGATTTATGAATATAAATAAAATTTTTGATATTAACATTAACAAAATATAGTTTAAATAAAAATTTTAATTTTGGGAATTAAAGATATTTATAAAATTATTTTGAAATTAGACTTTAGAAAAAATTTTCAATATTAATTTACAAAATTAATGTTTTTTTTAAACTATAAAGTCTAATTTATTTTAAAAAGATATTTTTTAATTTTAATAGTTTTAATTTTTATAATAATATTAATAATTAATAAGTATTTTTTAATATTTTTAATTAGAATGGAATTTTTCGTAGTATTGAATTTAATAATTTTAATATTAAATGAGTTGGAATATTTAAGGTGAATATTTATATATTATTTAATTTTTTCTGTTTGTGAAGCTGTTTTAGGATTATCAATTGTAGTGTCAATATTGAGAATTATTGGAAATCAAGGTTTTATAATAATAAATTTAAAATGTTAATAATAGAAAGTATAATTTTTATAGTTGGATTTTTAATTATTAATTTTAATATTTATAAAAAGTTATATTTTATTAGAAATATAATATTTTTATTGAGTTTTTTGATATTAAGAATGAATAGATTTTTTATGGAATGAATTAATTTAAGATTAAATTTTGGATTAAATTTTTATTCTTATGGAATTATTATGATATCTTTATGGATTTTTGGATTAGTATTTATGAGAATTAATCAGGAAAAAAATTTGATTTTATGTTTAAATTTATTAATATTAATATTAATTGTTTTAGTAATAAATTTTTTTAGAATAAATATATTAATATTTTATTTTTTTTTTGAAGTAAGTTTATTAATTATTTTTTTTTTTATTATGAAATGAGGAATAGGATTTTTACGAATTTATGCAAGATATTATTTGATATTTTATACTTTATTTTTTTCATTACCTTTATTATTAGTATTATTTTATTTATTTAATTTAATAGGGTCTTTAAGATTTTTATTATTAGAAAGAATAAAATTTAAGTTAAATAAAATTTTATTTTTATATTTAATTATAGGATTTTTAGTAAAAATACCAATATATATAATTCATGGTTGATTATTAAAAGCTCATGTAGAAGCTCCTGTATTTGGATCAATAATTTTAGCTGCAATTTTATTAAAGTTAGGGTCTTATGGATTATTACGATTAATAATGATTTTTTTTCAAAATTTTTTAGAAATGAATAAGTATTTTATTGAAATTGGATTATTGGGAAGGATTATTTTAAGATTTAGTTGTTTTCGACAAATTGATATAAAAATTTTAGTAGCAATATCTTCTGTTGTTCATATAAATTTATTAATAGCTTCTATATTTACTATAAGAAAATTAAGATTTTTAGGTTCATATTTAATAATAATTGCTCATGGGTTGTGTTCTTCTGGATTATTTTATTTATTAAATTTATGTTATTTGGAGACTCATAGACGATTGATAATTATTAATAAGGGTGTTTTAATTTTTATGCCTTCTATATCATTGATATGATTTTTAATATGTTCTTCAAATATAGCTGCTCCTTTTTCTTTAAATTTAGTTGGGGAAATTTTTTTATTGATAAGATTAGTTAATTGAATAAGATTATTAATAATTAAATTATTTTTTTATTGTTTAGTTAGATTTATGTATTCTTTATATTTTTTTAGATTTATTGTTCATGGAAAGAATTTTTTTTATAAAAGATTAAGAAGAGGAAAATTAATTAATTATTTAATTTTATTATTTCATTGAATTCCTTTAAATATAGTTATTTTAAATTTAAGAATTTTTATTTAATTTAAATAGTTTAAAAAAAAATTTTGAAATGTGGGTTCAAAGATGTAAATTAAGTACTTTAAATTATTTTAATTATATTTGTATATATATTATTTGTATTTACGGGATTTTTTTTTTTATTTATAATAATTATTTTTTTTAATAGGAATTTAATTATTTTAGAATGAATAATTTATAGATATAATAGAATAAAATTTTCTTTTTTTATTTATTTAGATTTTTATAGAATAATATTTTTAATATTAGTTTCACTTATTTCTATAGTTGTATTAATTTATAGAATTTATTATATAGAAGGGGATAAATTTATAAATCGATTTATTATTTTAGTAATTTTATTTGTAGTATCAATATATTTTATAATTTTGAGACCTAGATTTTTAACAATTTTATTAGGATGAGATGGTTTAGGATTAATTTCTTATTGTTTAATTATTTATTATCAAAATGATAAAGCTTATAATGCTGGAATATTAACAATTTTTAGAAATCGTGTAGGGGATGTGGGAATTTTATTAATAATTACTATGGGAATAATATATGGGAGGTGAAATTTAATAATTTATAAATTTAATTTATTAATATTAATTTTATTAGTATTAGTAGCTTTTACAAAAAGAGCTCAAATTCCATTTACTTTATGATTACCTGCTGCAATAATAGCTCCTACTCCTGTCTCATCTTTAGTTCATTCTTCAACTTTAGTAACAGCTGGGGTTTATTTATTAATTCGATATAATAAATTTTTGTTTTTAGGATGTTTTAATAAATATATTTTATTAATTTCTAGGTTAACTATATTTATAGCGGGTTTAATTGCAAATTATGAATTTGATTTTAAAAAAATTATTGCTTTATCGACTTTAAGTCAATTAAGATTAATAATAAGAATTTTAAGATTAGGATTTTGGGAAATAGCTTTTTTTCATTTAGTAATTCATGCTTTATTTAAATCTTTAATATTTTTATGTGTGGGTAGATTTATTCATAATTTTAATAGAAATCAAGATATCCGATGTTATGGTGGTATAATTTATATTTATCCTTTTAAAACTATAGTTTTAATTTTTTCTTTAATATGTTTAATAGGATTTCCTTTTATATCAGGATATTTTTCTAAAGATATAATTATGGAATTAATTTTTTTAAGAAAAATAAATATAATTAGAATAATATTTTTAATTTTTTCTACAATTTTTACTGTATCTTATTCTATTCGATTAATTATATTTATTTTATTTTCTAAAAAAAATTATTATGTAAATTTAATTAAGAAAGAAGGTATTTTGGTAAATTTTTGTATATTTATTTTATTAATAACTATTTTTTTTATTGGATATTTATATTTTAAAATTTTTAATTTAAATTATTTAATTGTATTAACAATAAATTTAAAAATTATGGTTATAAAATTAATTTTATGTGGAATTTTGATTGGGCAGTTTTTTTATTTTAATTCTTATAAAAATTTAATAATAGGAAATTTTATAAGAACAATATTTTATATCGAAAAAATTTATTTGTATTATGATTTACCTTTAAATATAGTTATATTGTATGAAAATATTCATGAAAAAAATTTATTTGAATTTAAGATTAAATTTATAAAATTGAAATTTTATTTATTTAAATATAAGTTAAATGAATATAATTTTATGAATATATTATTAACTAATTTATTAATAATATTAATTTTTATTTTTTTAATTTAAAATTTAAATAGCTTAAGAAGAGCATAATATTGAAGATATTAAGGTAATTTTAATATTTTTAAATAAAATTTTTATAAATATAATTTTTATAAATAAATTTTATATTTATTAATATTATACTGAAAATATAAAGTTTTATTAAACTATATAAAAATTATTTAGAAATAATAATATATAAAATATTAAATTTAGAATTAGAAGTTCTATTTAAATTTATTTCTTTAATTGGAATTTTAATTCAATAAATTTATTAACAATAAATTGCTTCTATTTTAGCTTCAATTAATATTAATATGTATATATTATATATATAAATATATGAAGTAATTTTTACAATTAATTTCGGCTTAATATTAGACTTTTTTAGTCCATATATTAAAAAATTCAATTTAATAATCTATAACTTCATTCAATAAGTAGACTAATAATTATTAAAAAAATAAAAATTAAAATAATTAATATTAAAAAAATAGATTTAAATTTTATTAAAAAGATAGATGGTAAAATTAAGATAATTTCAATATCAAAAATTAAGAATAGTAAAGTAATTAGGAAAAATTGTGTAGAAAATGGGAGACGGGAGTTTGATTGGGAGTTAAATCCACATTCAAATGGGGTAATTTTTTCTCGATTTAATGGTTTATATATTCTTAAATAAAAATTAATTAATATAAGTATAGAAGTAATAATTATTATAAAATAAAATAAAAATATAATATTAAAAATTATATATATTAATTTTATAAATTTTTTAATTGGAAATTAAATGTAATTAAGTTTATACTATATATATATTAATTATTATTATATTTAAAATATTCATCAATAAATTGAAATATATAAAAATAATCAAATTACATCTACAAAATGTCAATATCAAGATGCTGCTTCAAAATTAAAATGATGAGTTGCAGAAAAATGTAGATTAATTAATCGGATTAGTGTAATAAATAAGAAAATAATTCCAATAATTACATGTAATCCGTGAAATCCTGTTGCTATAAAGAAAATAGATCCAAAAATTCTATCATTAAAACAGAATGGAGCTTCTATATATTCAATAAATTGGAGAAAAGAAAAATATATTCCTAAAATAATAGTAATTATTAGAGAAATTTTTCTTTCTATATAATTTTTATTTAATAATCTATTGTGACTTCAAGTTAGGGAAATTCCTGAAGAAATTAAAATTAATGAATTTAATAAAGGGATTCTAAATGGATTGAATATGATAATATTTTTAGGGGGTCAAAGTAAACCAATTTCTATTCCTGGGGAACTTATAGAATGAAAATAAGTTCAAAATAATGAAATAAAAAAAAAAAATTCTGAAATAATAAATAAGATTATTCTAAATTTTATTAGTTTTAAAACTAAAAATGTATGAAATCCTTGAAAAGTTCTTTCTCGAATAATATCTCGTCATCAAAAAAATATAGAAGAGATTAAGATAAGAAAATTAATAAAAATTAAAAAAAAATTTAAGTAAAAGAATCATATTACTAATCTTAATAATAAATTTATTAAATTAAAAGCGTTTATAATAGGTCAAGGTCTGTTAGTAACTAAATGAAAAGGATGATTATAATAAATTGACATTAATTTTTAGATTCTAAAAAATATAATAAAGAAAGAATAGAAAATACATATGCTTGAATTATAGAAACTGCAATTTCTAAAATTATTAATAAATTTTGAATTAAAATTGTGATAGGTAATAAAATTAAGAATTTAGAAATGAATGTGCCTAAAAGAGTTAATAGTAGATGTCCTGCAATTATATTTGCAGTTAATCGAATTGCTAAAGTAAAAGGTCGAATAATATTTCTAATTAGTTCAATTATTACTATAAAATTTATTAAAGCAGGGGGTGTATTTAAAGGAACTAAATGAATTAATATATTTAATGGTTTATTTCATCATCTATAAATAAAAAATCTTATTCAAGAAGATAAAGCAATAATTAAATTAAATGATATATGACTTGTTGAAGTAAAAATATAAGGGAATAATCCTATAAAATTTCTTAATGCAATAAAAGTTATTAATCTAAAAAAAATTAAAATATTTATTTTATACTTTTTTTTTGTTAAGCTTTTAAATTCAGAAAAAATAATTTTAGAAATTGAAATAAATAATATTTCAAATCGGGATGGAATAATTCAAAAATTTAAAGGTAGAATAATAAAAATTAATATAGAATTAATTCAATTTAAAGAAAAATGTATTCTTGTAGTTGGGTCAAAAATTTCAAAAAGATTTATTATCATTTTCAATTAAATAATTTATGGGTTTTAAAGGATTTTTTAGGAAAATAAATTTTTAAATTAATTGGAAAAAAATAAATTTTAAAGATTAATATGAAAAAAATTAATAATTCAAAGATAGAAATTAATATTCAATATCTAGGTCTTATTTGTGGAATAAAATTTTCATTAAGAGTATAATAAATACTATATTTGATTTAAAAGATCAATTCTTATTTTGTTTCAGACACTTAATGATAAAATTTAAGAAATAATTTTGAAGGAAATTAATTTTAATTTGACAAATTAATGTTATTATTTATATTTAACTAATTTCTTTAAGTAGAATTTTTAATTCAATTTATAAAATTGTTATAAGATGTAGATTCTAAAACAATAGGTATAAATCTATGATTTATACCACAAATTTCTGAACATTGGCCAAAAAAAAGTCCAGGTCGTAAAGCAAGAATATTTATTTGATTAATTCGACCTGGGGTTGCATCTCTTTTTACTCCTATAGAAGGAATAGTTCAAGAATGAATAACATCTGTAGAAGTAGTTAATATTCGAATTGAAATTTTAAAGGGAATAATTATACGATTATCTACATCCAATAATCGGAAAGAATTATATTCAAAGTTTTTATTTATATAAGAATCAAATTCAAAATTATTAAATTCAGGATATTCATATCTTCAGTATCATTGGTGTCCAATACTTTTTACTGTAAAAAAAATTGGGTTTCATAATTCATCTGTAAAATATAAAATTTTTAAAGATGGAAAACAAATAAATAAAAGAATAATAGCTGGAATAATAGTTCAAATAATTTCAATAGTATGATGTTTTAAAAGAAATCGATTAATAAATTTATTATTAAAAATATCTATTAATATAAAAAGTGTAGTTGAAATAATTATGATTATAAATATTATAGTAAAATTATGAAATGATATAAGATTATCTGAATAAGGGGAATTTGAATCTTGAAATGAATATATATATCATGAAGAAATTTTTAATAAAAATTAAATAATTTTATATATGGATCTTAAATCCATTGCACTAATCTGCCATATTAAATTAAATTTTTAAAATTAATGGAATTTCCCTATAAGAATGATTTAAAGGGGGATTATGTATAATTCATTCTAAAGCTGTTTGATTAAATTTAAATAAAATTATTCGTTTTGAATATAATCTTTCAAAAATAATATAAATTATTACAATAATTCTGTTTAAAGTAATTAAAGATCCTATAGAGGAAAATAAATTTCAACATATATAAGAATCTGGATAATCTGAATATCGACGTGGTATTCCTATTATTCCTAAAAAATGTTGAGGAAAAAAAGTTATATTTACTCCAATAAATATTAAGAAAAATTGAATTTTTAATCAAGATTGGTTTATTGAAAGTCCAATGATTATAGGGAATCAGTGAATAATAGCGGCTATAATAGAAAAAATAGCTCCTATAGATAAAACATAATGAAAATGTCCTACAACATAGTATGTATCATGTAGGATAATATCAATAGAAGAATTAGATAATATAATTCCTGTTAATCCTCCTATGGTAAAAAGAAAAATAAATCCTAGAGTTCATATAATAGATATATTTATTTTTAATTTAGAGCCGTGATATGTTGCTAGTCATCTAAAAACTTTAATTCCTGTTGGAATTGCAATAATTATAGTAGCTGAGGTAAAATAAGCTCGAGTATCTACATCTAATCCGACGGTAAATATATGATGAGCTCATACAATAAAACCTAAAAGTCCAATTCTTAATATAGCATAAATTATTCCAATATTTCCAAAAGTTTCTTTTTTTCCTCTTTCATTAGAAATAATTTGGGAAATTAACCCAAATCCTGGAAGGATTAGAATATAGACTTCTGGGTGACCGAAGAATCAAAATAAATGTTGATAAAGAATTGGGTCTCCTCCTCCAGTTGGATCAAAAAAAGATGTATTAAAATTTCGGTCAAATAATAATATAGTAATAGCACCAGCTAATACTGGTAAGGAAAAAAGTAAAAGAATAGTTGTAATAAAAACAGATCAAGGAAATAAAGGTAATTGTATATGTTTTAAGGAAATATTTTTTATTATAATAATTGTAACAATAAAATTTAGTGATCCTATAATAGAAGATAATCCTGAAATATGTAAAGAAAAAATTGCTAAATCTACTGAGGGTGAAGAATGGTATAAATTTGAAGATAAAGGAGGATATACAGTTCATCCTGTTCCTGGTCTTGGATTTAAAAAATTTCTTAAAAGTAAAATTATTAAAGATGGGGGTAAAAGTCAAAATCTAATATTATTTATTCGGGGAAAAGCTATATCTGGAATTCCTAATATTAAAGGAATTAATCAATTTCCAAATCCCCCAATTAAAAATGGTATTACAAGAAAAAAAATTATTAAAAAAGCATGAGCTGTAACTAAAGAATTATAGATTTGGTCATTAGAAATTCATGATCCAGGAATACTTAATTCTATTCGAATAATAATTCTTATTGCTGAACCAATTATTCCAGATCATAAAGCAAATATTATATAAAGAATTCCAATATCTTTATGATTAGTAGAATAAAACCATTTAATTAAGATTTAAAAATATTATATTTTCAACTTTGAAGGTTGATAGTTTATTGTTAACTTAAAATCTTTATAAGTATTATGCCTGATAAAAGGATTAAATTGTAAATTTAATAATGAAATAAATTTTCTAATACTAAAAAATTAATAGATAAAAATTAAAAAAAAAAATTAAAGAAAAGGTTAAAATTAAATTAAAATTATTCTTGAAATAGAATTTTGGGAATTTTAATCAAGATTTTTTAGTTAATTTCGATAAAGTAAGTTGATAGTTAATAATATTTAAATAACTTCATGTTATAATAACTCTAGAAATTGCTAAAATAATTAAAAAGAAAATAGATTTTTGAATTAAAATATTTTCATAAAAAAAAAATCATTTTGCTATAAAAGAACTAAATGGAGGTAATATACTATAAGAAAAAATAATAATAATAAAAAGATAATTAAAATTTTTTATTCTATTTAAATTTAAAGTGAAAATTTTATTTTTAAAATTTATTTTTTCAAGTAAATAAAGTAATAGAAATGTATTTAATAAATAAATAATAAAATAAAAAATAAATGTTTGAGAATTAAGAAATGAAATAAAAATTAAGTAAGAGGAATGATTTATTGAGGAAAAAATTAGAATTTTTTTTAAATTTGTTTCTTCTATAATGAAAATAGAAGCAATAATTCTATTTATAGTTAAAAATATTAATAAATAAGAATTAAAGTAAATAGAAAATCTAATTAAATTAATAGGAATAATTTTTGCAAATGTGGAGAAAAAAAAAATTTCGTTTCAAGAGAGAAAAGGAAATGTATAAATTATTCATACATTAAAAGGAAAAATTCCTAATTTTAAGAATAATCTAAATATTAAGATTAAATTAGTATTAGTTTTTAATTGAATAATTAAATAATTTATTGAATAAATAAAATTTATAAAAATTAATAATCTAGAGATTCTAGAGATAAAAAAATAAATTAATCTGGGAATTTTATTTACATTATTAAAATTTAAATATCCAATAAAAATAAGAGAAAAAAATTCTAAAATTATTCATTTTATAAAAATATTTTCTAAAAAAAAAATAGATAATGAAAGTAAAATAAGGGAAAATTTAATAAAAATATTTAATTGGGAAATTTTTATAAATAATTTATAATTAAATTTAATTTAAATTATTTAACAATAGTATAAATATTATACATATATATTCTATCAAAATAATCCTTTTATCAGGCATATTGTTTTATTTATGTTTAAGTTTAATAATATATATATATATATATATATATATATATTAAATATATCTTAGTGTAAAAGCATTTAAAAATTTGAATTTTAAGGAACTAAAAAAATTAGTAGATATATAAAATTATAATATATAATTTTATTAAATATTTATAAAAGAAATTAATCTATATTTAGATCATGAGTCTAATAACTTAAATTTAGTTTATTTATAAAGATATAATTTAAAATTTATTTTTAATTGCAATTTAAATGTTATAAAATTAACTAATATCCAAATTAAAAAATTTTAATTTATATATATATATATATATATATATATATATATATATATATATATATATATATATAATAAAATTATAAAATTAAGAAAATTAATAAAATTAAGGAATTTTGTATTAAAATTAAATATAGAATAATTTTTTAATATTTATAAGTTAAGTAAATAAATATTAAATAGAATTTAAAATTGTGAATAATATATATAATATTTATAATTTAAAATTGTGAAATAATATATATAATATATGATATATAAATATAATTTAAAATAAAGTATAATGGGATAAAATAAATTAAATTAATTTTTTTATAAAAATTAATTTTCAAAAAGATAATGATAAATTATTAAAGATCTAATATTAAAATTGTCTACTAGAATACAATAGCAAATAATATAAAATATTTTAATATAAGGAACTTTATATTTTTTTCAATTTTTTATAAGTTTGAATATAATTTTATATTTGTATTTTTTTAACATATATTTAAATTTGTAAAAATGTATTTAAATTGAAAATTTAATGTTTTATTGTAACTATTAAATAAGATTAAAATAAATTATATATATATATATATATATATATATATATATATAATTTTAAAATTAAATTTATTATTAGAATTAATAGAATTAATTAATTTTAATTATTTAATTATTTATTTATATTTTGTTAAAATTAAATTAAAATTATTTAATAATTAAGAAATTAAAATTTTTTTATAATTATTTAAATATAAATTAAAGTTTAAATAATTATTAAATTATTTAATTTAATATTTATATTTTGATTTTTGTTTATTAAAATTAAATTTTTAATTTAATAATTAAAAAAGTTGTATTAAATATATTATTTTTATTAGAAAATTATATATTAAATAAAAATTAAATATTAAGGTATAGTAGAAAAGGGTTATATATTTTTAAAATATATAATCCTAACGTTCTTTAATATATATATATATATATATATTATAAATATAAATAAATTAAATTTTTAATTTAATAATTAAAAAAGTTATATTAAATAATATTATATTATTAAATATTAAGGTATAGAATAAAGAGTAGAGGATTATATATTTTTTAAGTATATAATCCTAACGTTCTTTAATGTTTATATATATATATATATATATATATATTATATATTAAATTTTTAATTTAATAATTAAAATTATATTAAATATTATTTTATTAAAAAATTATATATTAAATAAAAATTAAATTAAATATTAAGATTATAAAAATAAAGGATTATATATTTTTAAATATATAATCTTAATGTTTTTTATATATATATATATATATATATTAAAATTAAATTTTTAATTTAATAATTAAGAAAGTTATATTAATATTAATTAAATATTAAGGTATAGTATAAGGAGAATAGAGGATTATATATTTTATTTTTTAAGTATATAATCCTAACGTTCTTTAATATTTATATATATATATATATATATATATATATATATATATATATTAAAATTAAATTTTTAATTTAATAATTAAGAAGGTTATATTAATATTAATTAAATATTAAGGTATAGTAATAAGGAGAATAGAGGATTATATATTTTATTTTTTAAGTATATAATCCTAACGTTCTTTAATATTTATATATATATATATATATATATATATATATATATATATATATATATATATATATATATATATATATTAAAATTAAATTTTTAATTTAATAATTAAGAAGGTTATATTAATATTAATTAAATATTTAGGTATAGTATAAGGAGAATAAAGGATTATATATTTTATTTTTTAAGTATATAATCCTAACGTTCTTTAATATTTATATATATATATATATATATATATATATATATATATATATATATATGTATATATATATATATATATATATATATATATAAATAAATTAAATTTTTAATTTAATAATTAATAAAGTTATATTAATATTAATTAAATATTAAGGTATAGATAAGGAGAATAGAGGAATAGAGGATTATATATTTTATTTTTTAAGTATATAATCCTAACGTTCTTTAATATATATATATATATATATATATATATATATATATATATATATATATATATATATATTAAAATTAAATTTTTAATTTAATAATTAATAAAGTTATATTAATATTAATTAAATATTAAGGTATAGTATAAGGAGAATAGAGGATTATATATTTTTTAAGTATATAATCCTAATGTTCTTTAATATTTATATATATATATATATATATATATAATAAATAAATATTAAATTTTTAATTTAATAATTAAGAAAGTTATATTAAATAATATTATTTTATTAAAAAATTATATATTAAATAAAAATTAAATATTAAGGAATAGAAAAATAAAGGATTATATATTTTTTAAATATATAATCCTAACGTTCTTTAATATATATATATATATATATATATATATATATATATATATATATATATATATATATATTAAAATTAAATTTTTAATTTAATAATTAAGAAAATTATATTAATATTAATTAAATATTAAGGTATATGGAATAAAGGGTTATATATTTTTTTAAATATATAATTTTAACGTTCTTTAATATATATATATATATATATATATATATATTAAAATTAAAAGTTTTTAATTTAATAATTAAAAAAGTTATATAAAATATTTTTATTAAAAAATTATATATTTAAATAAAAATTAAATATTAAAATAAGAAAGTAAGATTAGATATTTATCATAAATATATAAATTTTAATGTTTTAAAATTTTATATAAAAATTAAATTTTTAATTTAATAATCAAAAATATATTAAAATTATTTAAAAATAAAATTAAATTATAAGTAAATGATTATAATATATATATATATATATATATATTATATTATATTTAAATTATAAATTTCTAATTTTAAAAAATATTTTTAAATTTGCAATTTAATGTTTTAAATAAACTATAGAAATTTAAAATTTATAATTTAATGTTTTATATTATAGAAATTTAAAATTATATATATATATATATATATATATATATATATATTAAATATTTATATAAAAATAATATTATTATTTATCTCAGTATAATATTAATTAATTAATATAAATTCTTTCCCACAGATTAATATATTTATTATATATTAAATATTTATATAAAAATAATATTATTATTTATCCCAGTATAATATTAATTAATTAATATAAATTCCTTCTCACAGATCAATATTTAATTTTTATATTTAATTTTTATATAAAAATAATATTATTATTTATCCCAGTATAATATTAATTAATTAATATAAATTCCTTCCCATAGACTAATATATTTATTATATATTAAATATTTATATAAAAATAATATTATTATTTATCCCAGTATAATATTAATTAATTAATATAAATTCCTTCCCATAGACTAATATATTTATTATATATTAAATATTTATATAAAAATAATATTATTATTTATCCCAGTATAATATTAATTAATTAATATAAATTCCTTCCCATAGACTAATATATTTATTATATATTAAATATTTATATAAAAATAATATTATTGTTTATCCCAGTATAATATTAATTAATTAATATAAATTCCTTCCCATAGACTAATATATTTATTATATATTAAATATTTATATAAAAATAATATTATTATTTATCCCAGTATAATATTAATTAATTAATATAAATTCCTTCCCATAGACTAATATATTTATTATATATTAAATATTTATATAAAAATAATATTATTATTTATCCCAGTATAATATTAATTAATTAATATAAATTCCTTCCCATAGACTAATATATTTATTATATATTAAATATTTATATAAAAATAATATTATTATTTATCCCAGTATAATATTAATTAATTAATATAAATTCCTTCCCATAGACTAATATATTTATTATATATTAAATATTTATATAAAAATAATATTATTATTTATCCCAGTATAATATTAATTAATTAATATAAATTCCTTCCCATAGACTAATATATTTATTATATATTAAATATTTATATAAAAATAATATTATTATTTATCCCAGTATAATATTAATTAATTAATATAAATTCCTTCCCATAGACTAATATATTTATTATATATTAAATATTTATATAAAAATAATATTATTATTTATCCCAGTATAATATTAATTAATTAATATAAATTCCTTCCCATAGACTAATATATTTATTATATATTAAATATTTATATAAAAATAATATTATTATTTATCCCAGTATAATATTAATTAATTAATATAAATTCCTTCCCATAGACTAATATATTTATTATATATTAAATATTTATATAAAAATAATATTATTATTTATCCCAGTATAATATTAATTAATTAATATAAATTCCTTCCCATAGACTAATATATTTATTATATATTAAATATTTATATAAAAATAATATTATTATTTATCCCAGTATAATATTAATTAATTAATATAAATTCCTTCCCATAGACTAATATATTTATTATATATTAAATATTTATATAAAAATAATATTATTATTTATCCCAGTATAATATTAATTAATTAATATAAATTCCTTCCCATAGACTAATATATTTATTATATATTAAATATTTATATAAAAATAATATTATTATTTATCCCAGTATAATATTAATTAATTAATATAAATTCTTTCTTATAGACTAATATATTTATTATATATTAAATATTTATATAAAAATAATATTATTATTTATCCTAGTATAATATTAATTAATTAATATAAATTCCTTCCCATAGACTAATATATTTATTATATATTAAATATTTATATAAAAATAATATTATTATTTATCCCAGTATAATATTAATTAATTAATATAAATTCTTTCTTATAGACTAATATATTTATTATATATTAAATATTTATATAAAAATAATATTATTATTTATCCCAGTATAATATTAATTAATTAATATAAATTCTTTTCCATAGACTAATATATTTATTATATATTAAATATTTATATAAAAATAATATTATTATTTATCTCAGTATAATATTAATTAATTAATATAAATTCTTTCTTATAGACTAATATATTTATTATATATTAAATATTTATATAAAAATAATATTATTATTTATCCCAGTATAATATTAATTAATTAATATAAATTCCTTTCCATAGACCAATATTTAATTTTTATATTTAATTTTTATATTAAAATTAAATTGATTTCCTTCCTACAGACCAATATTTAATTTTTATATTTAATTTTTATATTAAAATTAAATTGATTTCCTTCCTACAGATCAATATTTAATTTTTATATTTAATTTTTATATTAAAATTAAATTGATTTTCTTCCCACAGACCAATATTTAATTTTTATATTTAATTTTTATATTAAAATTAAATTGATTTTCTTCCTACAGATCAATATTTAATTTTTATATTTAATTTTTATATTAAAATTAAATTGATTTCCTTCCCACAGACCAATATTTAATTTTTATATTTAATTTTTATATTAAAATTAAATTGATCTTTCCCACAGATTAATATTTAATTTTTATATTTAATTTTTATATTAAAATTAAATTGATTTCCTTCCTACAGATCAATATTTAATTTTTATATTTAATTTTTATATTAAAATTAAATTGATTTTTTCTACAGACCAATATTTAATTTTTATATTTAATTTTTATATTAAAATTAAATTGATTTCCTTCCCACAGACCAATATTTAATTTTTATATTTAATTTATATATTAAAATTAAATTGATCTTTCCCACAGATCAATATTTAATTTTTATATTTAATTTTTATATTAAAATTAAATTGATTTCCTTCCTACAGACCAATATTTAATTTTTATATTTAATTTTTATATTAAAATTAAATTGATTTCCTTCCCACAGACCAATATTTAATTTTTATATTTAATTTTTATATTAAAATTAAATTGATTTCCTTCCCACAGACCAATATTTAATTTTTATATTTAATTTTTATATTAAAATTAAATTGATTTCCTTCCCACAGATCAATATTTAATTTTTATATTTAATTTTTATATTAAAATTAAATTGATCTTTCCCACAGATCAATATTTAATTTTTATATTTAATTTTTATATTAAAATTAAATTGATCTTTCTCACAGATCAATATTTAATTTTTATATTTAATTTTTATATTAAAATTAAATTGATCTTTCTCACAGATCAATATTTAATTTTTATATTTAATTTTTATATTAAAATTAAATTGATTTCCTTCTCACAGATCAATATTTAATTTTTATATTAAAATTAAATTGATCTTTTCCACAGACCAATATTTAATTTTTATATTTAATTTTTATATTAAAATTAAATTGATTTCCTTCCCACAGATCAATATTTAATTTTTATATTTAATTTTTATATTAAAATTAAATTGATTTCCTTCCCACAGATCAATATTTAATTTTTATATTTAATTTTTATATTAAAATTAAATTGATTTCCTTCCCACAGACCAATATTTAATTTTTATATTTAATTTTTATATTAAAATTAAATTGATCTTTCCTACAGACCAATATTTAATTTTTATATTTAATTTTTATATTAAAATTAAATTGATCTTTCTCACAGATCAATATTTAATTTTTATATTTAATTTTTATATTAAAATTAAATTGATTTCCTTCCCACAGACCAATATTTAATTTTTATATTTAATTTTTATATTAAAATTAAATTGATTTCCTTCCCACAGACCAATATTTAATTTTTATATTTAATTTTTATATTAAAATTAAATTGATTTTTCCCACAGATCAATATTTAATTTTTATATTTAATTTTTATATTAAAATTAAATTGATTTCTTTTCCACAGACCAATATTTAATTTTTATATTTAATTTTTATATTAAAATTAAATTGATTTCCTTCCCACAGACCAATATTTAATTTTTATATTTAATTTTTATATTAAAATTAAATTGATCTTTCCCATAGATCAATATTTAATTTTTATATTAAAATTAAATTGATCTTTCCTACAGACCAATATTTAATTTTTATATTTAATTTTTATATTAAAATTAAATTGATCTTTCCTACAGACCAATATTTAATTTTTATATTTAATTTTTATATTAAAATTAAATTGATCTTTCTCACAGATCAATATTTAATTTTTATATTTAATTTTTATATTAAAATTAAATTGATTTCCTTCCCACAGACCAATATTTAATTTTTATATTTAATTTTTATATTAAAATTAAATTGATTTCCTTCCCACAGACCAATATTTAATTTTTATATTTAATTTTTATATTAAAATTAAATTGATTTTTCCCACAGATCAATATTTAATTTTTATATTTAATTTTTATATTAAAATTAAATTGATTTCTTTTCCACAGACCAATATTTAATTTTTATATTTAATTTTTATATTAAAATTAAATTGATTTCCTTCCCACAGACCAATATTTAATTTTTATATTTAATTTTTATATTAAAATTAAATTGATCTTTCCCACAGATCAATATTTAATTTTTATATTAAAATTAAATTGATCTTTCCTACAGACCAATATTTAATTTTTATATTTAATTTTTATATTAAAATTAAATTGATCTTTCTCACAGATCAATATTTAATTTTTATATTTAATTTTTATATTAAAATTAAATTGATTTCCTTCCCACAGACCAATATTTAATTTTTATATTTAATTTTTATATTAAAATTAAATTGATTTCCTTCCCACAGACCAATATTTAATTTTTATATTTAATTTTTATATTAAAATTAAATTGATCTTTCCCACAGATCAATATTTAATTTT
>NW_027478360.1:0-19652 GCF_051020975.1 Osmia lignaria lignaria | reverse complement strand
ATATAAAAATTAAATATAAAAATTAAATATTGGTCTGTGGGAAGGAAATCAATTTAATTTTAATATAAAAATTAAATATAAAAATTAAATATTGATCTGTGGGAAAGATCAATTTAATTTTAATATAAAAATTAAATATAAAAATTAAATATTGATCTGTAGGAAGGAAATCAATTTAATTTTAATATAAAAATTAAATATAAAAATTAAATATTGATCTGTGGGAAGGAAATCAATTTAATTTTAATATAAAAATTAAATATAAAAATTAAATATTGGTCTGTGGGAAGGAAATCAATTTAATTTTAATATAAAAATTAAATATAAAAATTAAATATTGGTCTGTAGAAAGGAAATCAATTTAATTTTAATATAAAAATTAAATATAAAAATTAAATATTGATCTGTGAGAAGGAAATCAATTTAATTTTAATATAAAAATTAAATATAAAAATTAAATATTGATCTGTGGGAAAGATCAATTTAATTTTAATATAAAAATTAAATATAAAAATTAAATATTGGTCTGTGGGAAGGAAATCAATTTAATTTTAATATAAAAATTAAATATAAAAATTAAATATTGATCTGTGGGAAAGATCAATTTAATTTTAATATAAAAATTAAATATAAAAATTAAATATTGGTCTGTGGGAAGGAAATCAATTTAATTTTAATATAAAAATTAAATATAAAAATTAAATATTGGTCTGTGGGAAGGAAATCAATTTAATTTTAATATAAAAATTAAATATAAAAATTAAATATTGGTCTGTGGAAAGGAAATCAATTTAATTTTAATATAAAAATTAAATATAAAAATTAAATATTGGTCTGTGGGAAGGAAATCAATTTAATTTTAATATAAAAATTAAATATAAAAATTAAATATTGGTCTGTGGGAAGGAAATCAATTTAATTTTAATATAAAAATTAAATATAAAAATTAAATATTGATCTGTGGGAAAGATCAATTTAATTTTAATATAAAAATTAAATATAAAAATTAAATATTGGTCTGTGGGAAAGATCAATTTAATTTTAATATAAAAATTAAATATAAAAATTAAATATTGATCTGTGAGAAAGATCAATTTAATTTTAATATAAAAATTAAATATAAAAATTAAATATTGATCTGTGGGAAAGATCAATTTAATTTTAATATAAAAATTAAATATAAAAATTAAATATTGGTCTGTGGGAAGGAAATCAATTTAATTTTAATATAAAAATTAAATATAAAAATTAAATATTAATCTGTAAGAAAGATCAATTTAATTTTAATATAAAAATTAAATATAAAAATTAAATATTGGTCTGTAAGAAAGATCAATTTAATTTTAATATAAAAATTAAATATTGATCTGTGGGAAGGAAATCAATTTAATTTTAATATAAAAATTAAATATAAAAATTAAATATTGGTCTGTGGGAAGGAAATCAATTTAATTTTAATATAAAAATTAAATATAAAAATTAAATATTGGTCTGTGGAAAAGAAATCAATTTAATTTTAATATAAAAATTAAATATAAAAATTAAATATTGATCTGTGAGAAAAATCAATTTAATTTTAATATAAAAATTAAATATAAAAATTAAATATTGGTCTGTGGGAAGGAAATCAATTTAATTTTAATATAAAAATTAAATATAAAAATTAAATATTGGTCTGTGGGAAGGAAATCAATTTAATTTTAATATAAAAATTAAATATAAAAATTAAATATTGATCTGTGAGAAAGATCAATTTAATTTTAATATAAAAATTAAATATAAAAATTAAATATTGGTCTGTAGGAAAGATCAATTTAATTTTAATATAAAAATTAAATATAAAAATTAAATATTGGTCTGTGGGAAGGAAATCAATTTAATTTTAATATAAAAATTAAATATAAAAATTAAATATTGATCTGTGGGAAAGAAATCAATTTAATTTTAATATAAAAATTAAATATAAAAATTAAATATTGATCTGTGGGAAGGAAATCAATTTAATTTTAATATAAAAATTAAATATAAAAATTAAATATTGGTCTGTGGGAAAGATCAATTTAATTTTAATATAAAAATTAAATATTGATCTGTGGGAAGGAAATCAATTTAATTTTAATATAAAAATTAAATATAAAAATTAAATATTGATCTGTGAGAAAGATCAATTTAATTTTAATATAAAAATTAAATATAAAAATTAAATATTGATCTGTGAGAAAGATCAATTTAATTTTAATATAAAAATTAAATATAAAAATTAAATATTGATCTGTGGGAAAGATCAATTTAATTTTAATATAAAAATTAAATATAAAAATTAAATATTGGTCTGTGGGAAGGAAATCAATTTAATTTTAATATAAAAATTAAATATAAAAATTAAATATTGGTCTGTGGGAAGGAAATCAATTTAATTTTAATATAAAAATTAAATATAAAAATTAAATATTGATCTGTGAGAAAGATCAATTTAATTTTAATATAAAAATTAAATATAAAAATTAAATATTGGTCTGTAGGAAAGATCAATTTAATTTTAATATAAAAATTAAATATTGATCTGTGGGAAAGATCAATTTAATTTTAATATAAAAATTAAATATAAAAATTAAATATTGGTCTGTGGGAAGGAAATCAATTTAATTTTAATATAAAAATTAAATATAAAAATTAAATATTGGTCTGTGGAAAAGAAATCAATTTAATTTTAATATAAAAATTAAATATAAAAATTAAATATTGATCTGTGGGAAAAATCAATTTAATTTTAATATAAAAATTAAATATAAAAATTAAATATTGGTCTGTGGGAAGGAAATCAATTTAATTTTAATATAAAAATTAAATATAAAAATTAAATATTGGTCTGTGGGAAGGAAATCAATTTAATTTTAATATAAAAATTAAATATAAAAATTAAATATTGATCTGTGAGAAAGATCAATTTAATTTTAATATAAAAATTAAATATAAAAATTAAATATTGGTCTGTAGGAAAGATCAATTTAATTTTAATATAAAAATTAAATATAAAAATTAAATATTGGTCTGTAGGAAAGATCAATTTAATTTTAATATAAAAATTAAATATTGATCTGTGGGAAAGATCAATTTAATTTTAATATAAAAATTAAATATAAAAATTAAATATTGGTCTGTGGGAAGGAAATCAATTTAATTTTAATATAAAAATTAAATATAAAAATTAAATATTGGTCTGTGGAAAAGAAATCAATTTAATTTTAATATAAAAATTAAATATAAAAATTAAATATTGATCTGTGGGAAAAATCAATTTAATTTTAATATAAAAATTAAATATAAAAATTAAATATTGGTCTGTGGGAAGGAAATCAATTTAATTTTAATATAAAAATTAAATATAAAAATTAAATATTGGTCTGTGGGAAGGAAATCAATTTAATTTTAATATAAAAATTAAATATAAAAATTAAATATTGATCTGTGAGAAAGATCAATTTAATTTTAATATAAAAATTAAATATAAAAATTAAATATTGGTCTGTAGGAAAGATCAATTTAATTTTAATATAAAAATTAAATATAAAAATTAAATATTGGTCTGTGGGAAGGAAATCAATTTAATTTTAATATAAAAATTAAATATAAAAATTAAATATTGATCTGTGGGAAGGAAATCAATTTAATTTTAATATAAAAATTAAATATAAAAATTAAATATTGATCTGTGGGAAGGAAATCAATTTAATTTTAATATAAAAATTAAATATAAAAATTAAATATTGGTCTGTGGAAAAGATCAATTTAATTTTAATATAAAAATTAAATATTGATCTGTGAGAAGGAAATCAATTTAATTTTAATATAAAAATTAAATATAAAAATTAAATATTGATCTGTGAGAAAGATCAATTTAATTTTAATATAAAAATTAAATATAAAAATTAAATATTGATCTGTGAGAAAGATCAATTTAATTTTAATATAAAAATTAAATATAAAAATTAAATATTGATCTGTGGGAAAGATCAATTTAATTTTAATATAAAAATTAAATATAAAAATTAAATATTGATCTGTGGGAAGGAAATCAATTTAATTTTAATATAAAAATTAAATATAAAAATTAAATATTGGTCTGTGGGAAGGAAATCAATTTAATTTTAATATAAAAATTAAATATAAAAATTAAATATTGGTCTGTGGGAAGGAAATCAATTTAATTTTAATATAAAAATTAAATATAAAAATTAAATATTGGTCTGTAGGAAGGAAATCAATTTAATTTTAATATAAAAATTAAATATAAAAATTAAATATTGATCTGTGGGAAAGATCAATTTAATTTTAATATATAAATTAAATATAAAAATTAAATATTGGTCTGTGGGAAGGAAATCAATTTAATTTTAATATAAAAATTAAATATAAAAATTAAATATTGGTCTGTAGAAAAAATCAATTTAATTTTAATATAAAAATTAAATATAAAAATTAAATATTGATCTGTAGGAAGGAAATCAATTTAATTTTAATATAAAAATTAAATATAAAAATTAAATATTAATCTGTGGGAAAGATCAATTTAATTTTAATATAAAAATTAAATATAAAAATTAAATATTGGTCTGTGGGAAGGAAATCAATTTAATTTTAATATAAAAATTAAATATAAAAATTAAATATTGATCTGTAGGAAGAAAATCAATTTAATTTTAATATAAAAATTAAATATAAAAATTAAATATTGGTCTGTGGGAAGAAAATCAATTTAATTTTAATATAAAAATTAAATATAAAAATTAAATATTGATCTGTAGGAAGGAAATCAATTTAATTTTAATATAAAAATTAAATATAAAAATTAAATATTGGTCTGTAGGAAGGAAATCAATTTAATTTTAATATAAAAATTAAATATAAAAATTAAATATTGGTCTATGGAAAGGAATTTATATTAATTAATTAATATTATACTGGGATAAATAATAATATTATTTTTATATAAATATTTAATATATAATAAATATATTAGTCTATAAGAAAGAATTTATATTAATTAATTAATATTATACTGAGATAAATAATAATATTATTTTTATATAAATATTTAATATATAATAAATATATTAGTCTATGGAAAAGAATTTATATTAATTAATTAATATTATACTAGAATAAATAATAATATTATTTTTATATAAATATTTAATATATAATAAATATATTAGTCTATAAGAAAGAATTTATATTAATTAATTAATATTATACTGGGATAAATAATAATATTATTTTTATATAAATATTTAATATATAATAAATATATTAGTCTATGGGAAGGAATTTATATTAATTAATTAATATTATACTAGGATAAATAATAATATTATTTTTATATAAATATTTAATATATAATAAATATATTAGTCTATAAGAAAGAATTTATATTAATTAATTAATATTATACTGGGATAAATAATAATATTATTTTTATATAAATATTTAATATATAATAAATATATTAGTCTATGGGAAGGAATTTATATTAATTAATTAATATTATACTGGGATAAATAATAATATTATTTTTATATAAATATTTAATATATAATAAATATATTAGTCTATGGGAAGGAATTTATATTAATTAATTAATATTATACTGGGATAAATAATAATATTATTTTTATATAAATATTTAATATATAATAAATATATTAGTCTATGGGAAGGAATTTATATTAATTAATTAATATTATACTGGGATAAATAATAATATTATTTTTATATAAATATTTAATATATAATAAATATATTAGTCTATGGGAAGGAATTTATATTAATTAATTAATATTATACTGGGATAAATAATAATATTATTTTTATATAAATATTTAATATATAATAAATATATTAGTCTATGGGAAGGAATTTATATTAATTAATTAATATTATACTGGGATAAATAATAATATTATTTTTATATAAATATTTAATATATAATAAATATATTAGTCTATGGGAAGGAATTTATATTAATTAATTAATATTATACTGGGATAAATAATAATATTATTTTTATATAAATATTTAATATATAATAAATATATTAGTCTATGGGAAGGAATTTATATTAATTAATTAATATTATACTGGGATAAATAATAATATTATTTTTATATAAATATTTAATATATAATAAATATATTAGTCTATGGGAAGGAATTTATATTAATTAATTAATATTATACTGGGATAAATAATAATATTATTTTTATATAAATATTTAATATATAATAAATATATTAGTCTATGGGAAGGAATTTATATTAATTAATTAATATTATACTGGGATAAATAATAATATTATTTTTATATAAATATTTAATATATAATAAATATATTAGTCTATGGGAAGGAATTTATATTAATTAATTAATATTATACTGGGATAAATAATAATATTATTTTTATATAAATATTTAATATATAATAAATATATTAGTCTATGGGAAGGAATTTATATTAATTAATTAATATTATACTGGGATAAACAATAATATTATTTTTATATAAATATTTAATATATAATAAATATATTAGTCTATGGGAAGGAATTTATATTAATTAATTAATATTATACTGGGATAAATAATAATATTATTTTTATATAAATATTTAATATATAATAAATATATTAGTCTATGGGAAGGAATTTATATTAATTAATTAATATTATACTGGGATAAATAATAATATTATTTTTATATAAATATTTAATATATAATAAATATATTAGTCTATGGGAAGGAATTTATATTAATTAATTAATATTATACTGGGATAAATAATAATATTATTTTTATATAAAAATTAAATATAAAAATTAAATATTGATCTGTGAGAAGGAATTTATATTAATTAATTAATATTATACTGGGATAAATAATAATATTATTTTTATATAAATATTTAATATATAATAAATATATTAATCTGTGGGAAAGAATTTATATTAATTAATTAATATTATACTGAGATAAATAATAATATTATTTTTATATAAATATTATATATATATATATATATATATATATATATATATATAATTTTAAATTTCTATAATATAAAACATTAAATTATAAATTTTAAATTTCTATAGTTTATTTAAAACATTAAATTGCAAATTTAAAAATATTTTTTAAAATTAGAAATTTATAATTTAAATATAATATAATATATATATATATATATATATATTATAATCATTTACTTATAATTTAATTTTATTTTTAAATAATTTTAATATATTTTTGATTATTAAATTAAAAATTTAATTTTTATATAAAATTTTAAAACATTAAAATTTATATATTTATGATAAATATCTAATCTTACTTTCTTATTTTAATATTTAATTTTTATTTAAATATATAATTTTTTAATAAAAATATTTTATATAACTTTTTTAATTATTAAATTAAAAACTTTTAATTTTAATATATATATATATATATATATATATATATTAAAGAACGTTAAAATTATATATTTAAAAAAATATATAACCCTTTATTCCATATACCTTAATATTTAATTAATATTAATATAATTTTCTTAATTATTAAATTAAAAATTTAATTTTAATATATATATATATATATATAATATATATATATATATATATATATATATATATATATATATATAAAGAACGTTAGGATTATATATTTAAAAAATATATAATCCTTTATTTTTCTATTCCTTAATATTTAATTTTTATTTAATATATAATTTTTTAATAAAATAATATTATTTAATATAACTTTCTTAATTATTAAATTAAAAATTTAATATTTATTTATTTATATATATATATATATATATATATAAATATTAAAGAACATTAGGATTATATACTTAAAAAATATATAATCCTCTATTCTCCTTATACTATACCTTAATATTTAATTAATATTAATATAACTTTATTAATTATTAAATTAAAAATTTAATTTTAATATATATATATATATATATATATATATATATATATATATATATATATATATATAAATATTAAAGAACGTTAGGATTATATACTTAAAAAATAAAATATATAATCCTCTATTCCTCTATTCTCCTTATCTATACCTTAATATTTAATTAATATTAATATAACTTTATTAATTATTAAATTAAAAATTTAATTTATTTATATATATATATATATATATATATATATATACATATATATATATATATATATATATATATATATATATATATATATATATATAAATATTAAAGAACGTTAGGATTATATACTTAAAAAATAAAATATATAATCCTTTATTCTCCTTATACTATACCTAAATATTTAATTAATATTAATATAACCTTCTTAATTATTAAATTAAAAATTTAATTTTAATATATATATATATATATATATATATATATATATATATATATATATATATATATATATATATATATATATATTAAAGAACGTTAGGATTATATACTTAAAAAATAAAATATATAATCCTCTATTCTCCTTATTACTATACCTTAATATTTAATTAATATTAATATAACCTTCTTAATTATTAAATTAAAAATTTAATTTTAATATATATATATATATATATATATATATATATATATATATAAATATTAAAGAACGTTAGGATTATATACTTAAAAAATAAAATATATAATCCTCTATTCTCCTTATACTATACCTTAATATTTAATTAATATTAATATAACTTTCTTAATTATTAAATTAAAAATTTAATTTTAATATATATATATATATATATATATAAAAACATTAAGATTATATATTTAAAAATATATAATCCTTTATTTTTATAATCTTAATATTTAATTTAATTTTTATTTAATATATAATTTTTTAATAAAATAATATTTAATATAATTTTAATTATTAAATTAAAAATTTAATATATAATATATATATATATATATATATATATAAACATTAAAGAACGTTAGGATTATATACTTAAAAAATATATAATCCTCTACTCTTTATTCTATACCTTAATATTTAATAATATAATATTATTTAATATAACTTTTTTAATTATTAAATTAAAAATTTAATTTATTTATATTTATAATATATATATATATATATATATTAAAGAACGTTAGGATTATATATTTTAAAAATATATAACCCTTTTCTACTATACCTTAATATTTAATTTTTATTTAATATATAATTTTCTAATAAAAATAATATATTTAATACAACTTTTTTAATTATTAAATTAAAAATTTAATTTTAATAAACAAAAATCAAAATATAAATATTAAATTAAATAATTTAATAATTATTTAAACTTTAATTTATATTTAAATAATTATAAAAAAATTTTAATTTCTTAATTATTAAATAATTTTAATTTAATTTTAACAAAATATAAATAAATAATTAAATAATTAAAATTAATTAATTCTATTAATTCTAATAATAAATTTAATTTTAAAATTATATATATATATATATATATATATATATATATATATTTATTTTAATCTTATTTAATAGTTACAATAAAACATTAAATTTTCAATTTAAATACATTTTTACAAATTTAAATATATGTTAAAAAAATACAAATATAAAATTATATTCAAACTTATAAAAAATTGAAAAAAATATAAAGTTCCTTATATTAAAATATTTTATATTATTTGC
Organism: Osmia lignaria lignaria; assembly: GCF_051020975.1. NCBI lineage: Eukaryota > Metazoa > Arthropoda > Insecta > Hymenoptera > Megachilidae > Osmia > Osmia lignaria. The sequence continues at coordinate 9,931 of NW_027478360.1, read as the reverse complement.
TATTGTATTCTAGTAGACAATTTTAATATTAGATCTTTAATAATTTATCATTATCTTTTTGAAAATTAATTTTTATAAAAAAATTAATTTAATTTATTTTATCCCATTATACTTTATTTTAAATTATATTTATATATCATATATTATATATATTATTTCACAATTTTAAATTATAAATATTATATATATTATTCACAATTTTAAATTCTATTTAATATTTATTTACTTAACTTATAAATATTAAAAAATTATTCTATATTTAATTTTAATACAAAATTCCTTAATTTTATTAATTTTCTTAATTTTATAATTTTATTATATATATATATATATATATATATATATATATATATATATATATATATATATATAAATTAAAATTTTTTAATTTGGATATTAGTTAATTTTATAACATTTAAATTGCAATTAAAAATAAATTTTAAATTATATCTTTATAAATAAACTAAATTTAAGTTATTAGACTCATGATCTAAATATAGATTAATTTCTTTTATAAATATTTAATAAAATTATATATTATAATTTTATATATCTACTAATTTTTTTAGTTCCTTAAAATTCAAATTTTTAAATGCTTTTACACTAAGATATATTTAATATATATATATATATATATATATATATATTATTAAACTTAAACATAAATAAAACAATATGCCTGATAAAAGGATTATTTTGATAGAATATATATGTATAATATTTATACTATTGTTAAATAATTTAAATTAAATTTAATTATAAATTATTTATAAAAATTTCCCAATTAAATATTTTTATTAAATTTTCCCTTATTTTACTTTCATTATCTATTTTTTTTTTAGAAAATATTTTTATAAAATGAATAATTTTAGAATTTTTTTCTCTTATTTTTATTGGATATTTAAATTTTAATAATGTAAATAAAATTCCCAGATTAATTTATTTTTTTATCTCTAGAATCTCTAGATTATTAATTTTTATAAATTTTATTTATTCAATAAATTATTTAATTATTCAATTAAAAACTAATACTAATTTAATCTTAATATTTAGATTATTCTTAAAATTAGGAATTTTTCCTTTTAATGTATGAATAATTTATACATTTCCTTTTCTCTCTTGAAACGAAATTTTTTTTTTCTCCACATTTGCAAAAATTATTCCTATTAATTTAATTAGATTTTCTATTTACTTTAATTCTTATTTATTAATATTTTTAACTATAAATAGAATTATTGCTTCTATTTTCATTATAGAAGAAACAAATTTAAAAAAAATTCTAATTTTTTCCTCAATAAATCATTCCTCTTACTTAATTTTTATTTCATTTCTTAATTCTCAAACATTTATTTTTTATTTTATTATTTATTTATTAAATACATTTCTATTACTTTATTTACTTGAAAAAATAAATTTTAAAAATAAAATTTTCACTTTAAATTTAAATAGAATAAAAAATTTTAATTATCTTTTTATTATTATTATTTTTTCTTATAGTATATTACCTCCATTTAGTTCTTTTATAGCAAAATGATTTTTTTTTTATGAAAATATTTTAATTCAAAAATCTATTTTCTTTTTAATTATTTTAGCAATTTCTAGAGTTATTATAACATGAAGTTATTTAAATATTATTAACTATCAACTTACTTTATCGAAATTAACTAAAAAATCTTGATTAAAATTCCCAAAATTCTATTTCAAGAATAATTTTAATTTAATTTTAACCTTTTCTTTAATTTTTTTTTTTAATTTTTATCTATTAATTTTTTAGTATTAGAAAATTTATTTCATTATTAAATTTACAATTTAATCCTTTTATCAGGCATAATACTTATAAAGATTTTAAGTTAACAATAAACTATCAACCTTCAAAGTTGAAAATATAATATTTTTAAATCTTAATTAAATGGTTTTATTCTACTAATCATAAAGATATTGGAATTCTTTATATAATATTTGCTTTATGATCTGGAATAATTGGTTCAGCAATAAGAATTATTATTCGAATAGAATTAAGTATTCCTGGATCATGAATTTCTAATGACCAAATCTATAATTCTTTAGTTACAGCTCATGCTTTTTTAATAATTTTTTTTCTTGTAATACCATTTTTAATTGGGGGATTTGGAAATTGATTAATTCCTTTAATATTAGGAATTCCAGATATAGCTTTTCCCCGAATAAATAATATTAGATTTTGACTTTTACCCCCATCTTTAATAATTTTACTTTTAAGAAATTTTTTAAATCCAAGACCAGGAACAGGATGAACTGTATATCCTCCTTTATCTTCAAATTTATACCATTCTTCACCCTCAGTAGATTTAGCAATTTTTTCTTTACATATTTCAGGATTATCTTCTATTATAGGATCACTAAATTTTATTGTTACAATTATTATAATAAAAAATATTTCCTTAAAACATATACAATTACCTTTATTTCCTTGATCTGTTTTTATTACAACTATTCTTTTACTTTTTTCCTTACCAGTATTAGCTGGTGCTATTACTATATTATTATTTGACCGAAATTTTAATACATCTTTTTTTGATCCAACTGGAGGAGGAGACCCAATTCTTTATCAACATTTATTTTGATTCTTCGGTCACCCAGAAGTCTATATTCTAATCCTTCCAGGATTTGGGTTAATTTCCCAAATTATTTCTAATGAAAGAGGAAAAAAAGAAACTTTTGGAAATATTGGAATAATTTATGCTATATTAAGAATTGGACTTTTAGGTTTTATTGTATGAGCTCATCATATATTTACCGTCGGATTAGATGTAGATACTCGAGCTTATTTTACCTCAGCTACTATAATTATTGCAATTCCAACAGGAATTAAAGTTTTTAGATGACTAGCAACATATCACGGCTCTAAATTAAAAATAAATATATCTATTATATGAACTCTAGGATTTATTTTTCTTTTTACCATAGGAGGATTAACAGGAATTATATTATCTAATTCTTCTATTGATATTATCCTACATGATACATACTATGTTGTAGGACATTTTCATTATGTTTTATCTATAGGAGCTATTTTTTCTATTATAGCCGCTATTATTCACTGATTCCCTATAATCATTGGACTTTCAATAAACCAATCTTGATTAAAAATTCAATTTTTCTTAATATTTATTGGAGTAAATATAACTTTTTTTCCTCAACATTTTTTAGGAATAATAGGAATACCACGTCGATATTCAGATTATCCAGATTCTTATATATGTTGAAATTTATTTTCCTCTATAGGATCTTTAATTACTTTAAACAGAATTATTGTAATAATTTATATTATTTTTGAAAGATTATATTCAAAACGAATAATTTTATTTAAATTTAATCAAACAGCTTTAGAATGAATTATACATAATCCCCCTTTAAATCATTCTTATAGGGAAATTCCATTAATTTTAAAAATTTAATTTAATATGGCAGATTAGTGCAATGGATTTAAGATCCATATATAAAATTATTTAATTTTTATTAAAAATTTCTTCATGATATATATATTCATTTCAAGATTCAAATTCCCCTTATTCAGATAATCTTATATCATTTCATAATTTTACTATAATATTTATAATCATAATTATTTCAACTACACTTTTTATATTAATAGATATTTTTAATAATAAATTTATTAATCGATTTCTTTTAAAACATCATACTATTGAAATTATTTGAACTATTATTCCAGCTATTATTCTTTTATTTATTTGTTTTCCATCTTTAAAAATTTTATATTTTACAGATGAATTATGAAACCCAATTTTTTTTACAGTAAAAAGTATTGGACACCAATGATACTGAAGATATGAATATCCTGAATTTAATAATTTTGAATTTGATTCTTATATAAATAAAAACTTTGAATATAATTCTTTCCGATTATTGGATGTAGATAATCGTATAATTATTCCCTTTAAAATTTCAATTCGAATATTAACTACTTCTACAGATGTTATTCATTCTTGAACTATTCCTTCTATAGGAGTAAAAAGAGATGCAACCCCAGGTCGAATTAATCAAATAAATATTCTTGCTTTACGACCTGGACTTTTTTTTGGCCAATGTTCAGAAATTTGTGGTATAAATCATAGATTTATACCTATTGTTTTAGAATCTACATCTTATAACAATTTTATAAATTGAATTAAAAATTCTACTTAAAGAAATTAGTTAAATATAAATAATAACATTAATTTGTCAAATTAAAATTAATTTCCTTCAAAATTATTTCTTAAATTTTATCATTAAGTGTCTGAAACAAAATAAGAATTGATCTTTTAAATCAAATATAGTATTTATTATACTCTTAATGAAAATTTTATTCCACAAATAAGACCTAGATATTGAATATTAATTTCTATCTTTGAATTATTAATTTTTTTCATATTAATCTTTAAAATTTATTTTTTTCCAATTAATTTAAAAATTTATTTTCCTAAAAAATCCTTTAAAACCCATAAATTATTTAATTGAAAATGATAATAAATCTTTTTGAAATTTTTGACCCAACTACAAGAATACATTTTTCTTTAAATTGAATTAATTCTATATTAATTTTTATTATTCTACCTTTAAATTTTTGAATTATTCCATCCCGATTTGAAATATTATTTATTTCAATTTCTAAAATTATTTTTTCTGAATTTAAAAGCTTAACAAAAAAAAAGTATAAAATAAATATTTTAATTTTTTTTAGATTAATAACTTTTATTGCATTAAGAAATTTTATAGGATTATTCCCTTATATTTTTACTTCAACAAGTCATATATCATTTAATTTAATTATTGCTTTATCTTCTTGAATAAGATTTTTTATTTATAGATGATGAAATAAACCATTAAATATATTAATTCATTTAGTTCCTTTAAATACACCCCCTGCTTTAATAAATTTTATAGTAATAATTGAACTAATTAGAAATATTATTCGACCTTTTACTTTAGCAATTCGATTAACTGCAAATATAATTGCAGGACATCTACTATTAACTCTTTTAGGCACATTCATTTCTAAATTCTTAATTTTATTACCTATCACAATTTTAATTCAAAATTTATTAATAATTTTAGAAATTGCAGTTTCTATAATTCAAGCATATGTATTTTCTATTCTTTCTTTATTATATTTTTTAGAATCTAAAAATTAATGTCAATTTATTATAATCATCCTTTTCATTTAGTTACTAACAGACCTTGACCTATTATAAACGCTTTTAATTTAATAAATTTATTATTAAGATTAGTAATATGATTCTTTTACTTAAATTTTTTTTTAATTTTTATTAATTTTCTTATCTTAATCTCTTCTATATTTTTTTGATGACGAGATATTATTCGAGAAAGAACTTTTCAAGGATTTCATACATTTTTAGTTTTAAAACTAATAAAATTTAGAATAATCTTATTTATTATTTCAGAATTTTTTTTTTTTATTTCATTATTTTGAACTTATTTTCATTCTATAAGTTCCCCAGGAATAGAAATTGGTTTACTTTGACCCCCTAAAAATATTATCATATTCAATCCATTTAGAATCCCTTTATTAAATTCATTAATTTTAATTTCTTCAGGAATTTCCCTAACTTGAAGTCACAATAGATTATTAAATAAAAATTATATAGAAAGAAAAATTTCTCTAATAATTACTATTATTTTAGGAATATATTTTTCTTTTCTCCAATTTATTGAATATATAGAAGCTCCATTCTGTTTTAATGATAGAATTTTTGGATCTATTTTCTTTATAGCAACAGGATTTCACGGATTACATGTAATTATTGGAATTATTTTCTTATTTATTACACTAATCCGATTAATTAATCTACATTTTTCTGCAACTCATCATTTTAATTTTGAAGCAGCATCTTGATATTGACATTTTGTAGATGTAATTTGATTATTTTTATATATTTCAATTTATTGATGAATATTTTAAATATAATAATAATTAATATATATATAGTATAAACTTAATTACATTTAATTTCCAATTAAAAAATTTATAAAATTAATATATATAATTTTTAATATTATATTTTTATTTTATTTTATAATAATTATTACTTCTATACTTATATTAATTAATTTTTATTTAAGAATATATAAACCATTAAATCGAGAAAAAATTACCCCATTTGAATGTGGATTTAACTCCCAATCAAACTCCCGTCTCCCATTTTCTACACAATTTTTCCTAATTACTTTACTATTCTTAATTTTTGATATTGAAATTATCTTAATTTTACCATCTATCTTTTTAATAAAATTTAAATCTATTTTTTTAATATTAATTATTTTAATTTTTATTTTTTTAATAATTATTAGTCTACTTATTGAATGAAGTTATAGATTATTAAATTGAATTTTTTAATATATGGACTAAAAAAGTCTAATATTAAGCCGAAATTAATTGTAAAAATTACTTCATATATTTATATATATAATATATACATATTAATATTAATTGAAGCTAAAATAGAAGCAATTTATTGTTAATAAATTTATTGAATTAAAATTCCAATTAAAGAAATAAATTTAAATAGAACTTCTAATTCTAAATTTAATATTTTATATATTATTATTTCTAAATAATTTTTATATAGTTTAATAAAACTTTATATTTTCAGTATAATATTAATAAATATAAAATTTATTTATAAAAATTATATTTATAAAAATTTTATTTAAAAATATTAAAATTACCTTAATATCTTCAATATTATGCTCTTCTTAAGCTATTTAAATTTTAAATTAAAAAAATAAAAATTAATATTATTAATAAATTAGTTAATAATATATTCATAAAATTATATTCATTTAACTTATATTTAAATAAATAAAATTTCAATTTTATAAATTTAATCTTAAATTCAAATAAATTTTTTTCATGAATATTTTCATACAATATAACTATATTTAAAGGTAAATCATAATACAAATAAATTTTTTCGATATAAAATATTGTTCTTATAAAATTTCCTATTATTAAATTTTTATAAGAATTAAAATAAAAAAACTGCCCAATCAAAATTCCACATAAAATTAATTTTATAACCATAATTTTTAAATTTATTGTTAATACAATTAAATAATTTAAATTAAAAATTTTAAAATATAAATATCCAATAAAAAAAATAGTTATTAATAAAATAAATATACAAAAATTTACCAAAATACCTTCTTTCTTAATTAAATTTACATAATAATTTTTTTTAGAAAATAAAATAAATATAATTAATCGAATAGAATAAGATACAGTAAAAATTGTAGAAAAAATTAAAAATATTATTCTAATTATATTTATTTTTCTTAAAAAAATTAATTCCATAATTATATCTTTAGAAAAATATCCTGATATAAAAGGAAATCCTATTAAACATATTAAAGAAAAAATTAAAACTATAGTTTTAAAAGGATAAATATAAATTATACCACCATAACATCGGATATCTTGATTTCTATTAAAATTATGAATAAATCTACCCACACATAAAAATATTAAAGATTTAAATAAAGCATGAATTACTAAATGAAAAAAAGCTATTTCCCAAAATCCTAATCTTAAAATTCTTATTATTAATCTTAATTGACTTAAAGTCGATAAAGCAATAATTTTTTTAAAATCAAATTCATAATTTGCAATTAAACCCGCTATAAATATAGTTAACCTAGAAATTAATAAAATATATTTATTAAAACATCCTAAAAACAAAAATTTATTATATCGAATTAATAAATAAACCCCAGCTGTTACTAAAGTTGAAGAATGAACTAAAGATGAGACAGGAGTAGGAGCTATTATTGCAGCAGGTAATCATAAAGTAAATGGAATTTGAGCTCTTTTTGTAAAAGCTACTAATACTAATAAAATTAATATTAATAAATTAAATTTATAAATTATTAAATTTCACCTCCCATATATTATTCCCATAGTAATTATTAATAAAATTCCCACATCCCCTACACGATTTCTAAAAATTGTTAATATTCCAGCATTATAAGCTTTATCATTTTGATAATAAATAATTAAACAATAAGAAATTAATCCTAAACCATCTCATCCTAATAAAATTGTTAAAAATCTAGGTCTCAAAATTATAAAATATATTGATACTACAAATAAAATTACTAAAATAATAAATCGATTTATAAATTTATCCCCTTCTATATAATAAATTCTATAAATTAATACAACTATAGAAATAAGTGAAACTAATATTAAAAATATTATTCTATAAAAATCTAAATAAATAAAAAAAGAAAATTTTATTCTATTATATCTATAAATTATTCATTCTAAAATAATTAAATTCCTATTAAAAAAAATAATTATTATAAATAAAAAAAAAAATCCCGTAAATACAAATAATATATATACAAATATAATTAAAATAATTTAAAGTACTTAATTTACATCTTTGAACCCACATTTCAAAATTTTTTTTTAAACTATTTAAATTAAATAAAAATTCTTAAATTTAAAATAACTATATTTAAAGGAATTCAATGAAATAATAAAATTAAATAATTAATTAATTTTCCTCTTCTTAATCTTTTATAAAAAAAATTCTTTCCATGAACAATAAATCTAAAAAAATATAAAGAATACATAAATCTAACTAAACAATAAAAAAATAATTTAATTATTAATAATCTTATTCAATTAACTAATCTTATCAATAAAAAAATTTCCCCAACTAAATTTAAAGAAAAAGGAGCAGCTATATTTGAAGAACATATTAAAAATCATATCAATGATATAGAAGGCATAAAAATTAAAACACCCTTATTAATAATTATCAATCGTCTATGAGTCTCCAAATAACATAAATTTAATAAATAAAATAATCCAGAAGAACACAACCCATGAGCAATTATTATTAAATATGAACCTAAAAATCTTAATTTTCTTATAGTAAATATAGAAGCTATTAATAAATTTATATGAACAACAGAAGATATTGCTACTAAAATTTTTATATCAATTTGTCGAAAACAACTAAATCTTAAAATAATCCTTCCCAATAATCCAATTTCAATAAAATACTTATTCATTTCTAAAAAATTTTGAAAAAAAATCATTATTAATCGTAATAATCCATAAGACCCTAACTTTAATAAAATTGCAGCTAAAATTATTGATCCAAATACAGGAGCTTCTACATGAGCTTTTAATAATCAACCATGAATTATATATATTGGTATTTTTACTAAAAATCCTATAATTAAATATAAAAATAAAATTTTATTTAACTTAAATTTTATTCTTTCTAATAATAAAAATCTTAAAGACCCTATTAAATTAAATAAATAAAATAATACTAATAATAAAGGTAATGAAAAAAATAAAGTATAAAATATCAAATAATATCTTGCATAAATTCGTAAAAATCCTATTCCTCATTTCATAATAAAAAAAAAAATAATTAATAAACTTACTTCAAAAAAAAAATAAAATATTAATATATTTATTCTAAAAAAATTTATTACTAAAACAATTAATATTAATATTAATAAATTTAAACATAAAATCAAATTTTTTTCCTGATTAATTCTCATAAATACTAATCCAAAAATCCATAAAGATATCATAATAATTCCATAAGAATAAAAATTTAATCCAAAATTTAATCTTAAATTAATTCATTCCATAAAAAATCTATTCATTCTTAATATCAAAAAACTCAATAAAAATATTATATTTCTAATAAAATATAACTTTTTATAAATATTAAAATTAATAATTAAAAATCCAACTATAAAAATTATACTTTCTATTATTAACATTTTAAATTTATTATTATAAAACCTTGATTTCCAATAATTCTCAATATTGACACTACAATTGATAATCCTAAAACAGCTTCACAAACAGAAAAAATTAAATAATATATAAATATTCACCTTA
>NW_027478359.1:0-19890 GCF_051020975.1 Osmia lignaria lignaria | reverse complement strand
CCTATAATTTATATATAGAGAATATGAATTATTAAATAATAAAAATTATATTAAAAATTGTATTTTAAATTTTATATTTAGATTTATGATTTTTAATTTTAATATTTATTATTTAAAGGAACGTTAGATTTATCTAAATGATAGTCCTATAATTTATATAGAGAATATGAATTATTAAATAATAAAAATTATATTAAAAATTGTATTAAATTTTATATTTAGATTTATAATTTTTAATTTTAATATTTATTATTTAAAGGAACGTTAGGACTATCTAAATGATAGTCCTATAATTTATATAGAGAATATGAATTATTAAATAATAAAAATTATATTAAAAATTGTATTAAATTTTATATTTAGATTTATAATTTTTAATTTTAATATTTATTATTTAAAGGAACGTTAGGACTATCTAAATGATAGTTCTATAATTTATATAGAGAATATGAATTATTAAATAATAAAAATTATATTAAAAATTGTATTAAATTTTATATTTAGATTTATAATTTTTAATTTTAATATTTATTATTTAAGGGAACGTTAGATTTATCTAAATGATAGTCTTATAATTTATATAGAGAATATGAATTATTAAATAATAAAAATTATATTAAAAATTGTATTAAATTTTATATTTAGATTTATAATTTTTAATTTTAATATTTATTATTTAAGGGAACGTTAGATTTATTTAAATGATAGTCCTATAATTTATATAGAGAATATGAATTATTAAATAATAAAAATTATATTAAAAATTGTATTTTAAATTTTATATTTAGATTTATAATTTTTAATTTTAATATTTATTATTTAAAGGAACGTTAGGACTATCTAAATGATAGTCCTATAATTTATATATAGAATATGAATTATTAAATAATAAAAATTATATTAAAAATTGTATTAAATTTTATATTTAGATTTATAATTTTTAATTTTAATATTTATTATTTAAGGGAACGTTAGATTTATTTAAATGATAGTTCTATAATTTATATAGAGAATATGAATTATTAAATAATAAAAATTATATTAAAAATTGTATTTTAAATTTTATATTTAGATTTATGATTTTTAATTTTAATATTTATTATTTAAGGGAACGTTAGATTTATTTAAATGATAGTCCTATAATTTATATAGAGAATATGAATTATTAAATAATAAAAATTATATTAAAAATTGTATTAAATTTTATATTTAGATTTATAATTTTTAATTTTAATATTTATTATTTAAGGGAACGTTAGATTTATCTAAATGATAGTTTTATAATTTATATAGAGAATATGAATTATTAAATAATAAAAATTATATTAAAAATTGTATTTTAAATTTTATATTTAGATTTATGATTTTTAATTTTAATATTTATTATTTAAGGGAACGTTAGATTTATTTAAATGATAGTCCTATAATTTATATAGAGAATATGAATTATTAAATAATAAAAATTATATTAAAAATTGTATTAAATTTTATATTTAGATTTATAATTTTTAATTTTAATATTTATTATTTAAAGGAACGTTAGATTTATCTAAATGATAGTTTTATAATTTATATAGAGAATATGAATTATTAAATAATAAAAATTATATTAAAAATTGTATTTTAAATTTTATATTTAGATTTATGATTTTTAATTTTAATATTTATTATTTAAAGGAATGTTAGATTTATTTAAATGATAGTCCTATAATTTATATAGAGAATATGAATTATTAAATAATAAAAATTATATTAAAAATTGTATTAAATTTTATATTTAGATTTATAATTTTTAATTTTAATATTTATTATTTAAAGGAACGTTAGGACTATCTAAATGATAGTCCTATAATTTATATAGAGAATATGAATTATTAAATAATAAAAATTATATTAAAAATTGTATTAAATTTTATATTTAGATTTATAATTTTTAATTTTAATATTTATTATTTAAGGGAACGTTAGATTTATTTAAATGATAGTCCTATAATTTATATAGAGAATATGAATTATTAAATAATAAAAATTATATTAAAAATTGTATTAAATTTTATATTTAGATTTATAATTTTTAATTTTAATATTTATTATTTAAGGGAACGTTAGATTTATCTAAATGATAGTCCTATAATTTATATATAGAATATGAATTATTAAATAATAAAAATTATATTAAAAATTGTATTAAATTTTATATTTAGATTTATAATTTTTAATTTTAATATTTATTATTTAAGGGAACGTTAGATTTATTTAAATGATAGTTCTATAATTTATATAGAGAATATGAATTATTAAATAATAAAAATTATATTAAAAATTGTATTTTAAATTTTATATTTAGATTTATGATTTTTAATTTTAATATTTATTATTTAAGGGAACGTTAGATTTATTTAAATGATAGTCCTATAATTTATATAGAGAATATGAATTATTAAATAATAAAAATTATATTAAAAATTGTATTAAATTTTATATTTAGATTTATAATTTTTAATTTTAATATTTATTATTTAAGGGAACGTTAGATTTATCTAAATGATAGTTTTATAATTTATATAGAGAATATGAATTATTAAATAATAAAAATTATATTAAAAATTGTATTTTAAATTTTATATTTAGATTTATGATTTTTAATTTTAATATTTATTATTTAAGGGAACGTTAGATTTATTTAAATGATAGTCCTATAATTTATATAGAGAATATGAATTATTAAATAATAAAAATTATATTAAAAATTGTATTAAATTTTATATTTAGATTTATAATTTTTAATTTTAATATTTATTATTTAAAGGAACGTTAGATTTATCTAAATGATAGTTTTATAATTTATATAGAGAATATGAATTATTAAATAATAAAAATTATATTAAAAATTGTATTTTAAATTTTATATTTAGATTTATGATTTTTAATTTTAATATTTATTATTTAAAGGAATGTTAGATTTATTTAAATGATAGTCCTATAATTTATATAGAGAATATGAATTATTAAATAATAAAAATTATATTAAAAATTGTATTAAATTTTATATTTAGATTTATAATTTTTAATTTTAATATTTATTATTTAAAGGAACGTTAGGACTATCTAAATGATAGTCCTATAATTTATATAGAGAATATGAATTATTAAATAATAAAAATTATATTAAAAATTGTATTAAATTTTATATTTAGATTTATAATTTTTAATTTTAATATTTATTATTTAAGGGAACGTTAGATTTATTTAAATGATAGTCCTATAATTTATATAGAGAATATGAATTATTAAATAATAAAAATTATATTAAAAATTGTATTAAATTTTATATTTAGATTTATAATTTTTAATTTTAATATTTATTATTTAAGGGAACGTTAGATTTATCTAAATGATAGTCCTATAATTTATATAGAGAATATGAATTATTAAATAATAAAAATTATATTAAAAATTGTATTTTAAATTTTATATTTAGATTTATGATTTTTAATTTTAATATTTATTATTTAAAGGAATGTTAGATTTATCTAAATGATAGTCCTATAATTTATATAGAGAATATGAATTATTAAATAATAAAAATTATATTAAAAATTGTATTAAATTTTATATTTAGATTTATAATTTTTAATTTTAATATTTATTATTTAAAGGAACATTAGGGCTATTTAAATGATAGTCCTATAATTTATATAGAGAATATGAATTATTAAATAATAAAAATTATATTAAAAATTGTATTAAATTTTATATTTAGATTTATAATTTTTAATTTTAATATTTATTATTTAAGGGAACGTTAGAATTATCTAAATGATAGTCCTATAATTTATATAGAGAATATGAATTATTAAATAATAAAAATTATATTAAAAATTGTATTTTAAATTTTATATTTAGATTTATGATTTTTAATTTTAATATTTATTATTTAAATGAACCGTTAGGATTATCTAAATGATTTATAATTTATATAGAGAATATGAATTATTAAATAATAAAAATTATATTAAAAATTGTATTTTAAATTTTATATTTAGATTTATGATTTTTAATTTTAATATTTATTATTTAAAGGAACGTTAGGACTATCTAAATGATAGTCCTATAATTTATATAGAGAATATGAATTATTAAATAATAAAAATTATATTAAAAATTGTATTTTAAATTTTTATATTAAAGTTTTATTTTTAAAATTGTTTTAGTTTTGTATAAAAATATAAATTTTAATTTTATAAAATTAAATAAATTTAGAATTAATATAAATTTTTTATATTTAAATTTAAAATTATTTTTATTATTATTTATTTTTAATTTAAATTAGGAATAGTTTATGTATATATATATATATATATATATATATATATATATATATATATTTATATATTAAAATTTATAATTAAATTAATTGTATAATAAATTAATTTTAATATATATATATATATATATATATATATGAATAGAAAAAGTATTTTAAATTTAATTTTGTGAATTTAATTTATTAGAAAAAATTTTGATTTTAGATTTATAATTAATTAAATTATTTAAATATATATAAAGTTTAATATAGGGTATTTATTTAAATAATAAATATTATTAGTTAATTAATATATAATACTTTTAATTAAAATGAAAGTTTTTAATGGAAAATAATTTTATTAAATTTTAATTTAGTGCCAGCAATAGCGGTTAAACTAGATTTAAGAGTTAATTTTTTTAAATATAGTAATTTTATAATTAATAATTAATAAAATTAAATTTATAATGGTGAAATATAATAATTTTATAATAATTAATAATTATTTAATGGAAATTACAAAGATTAAAAAGTAAGACTAGGATTAGATACCCTATTATATTAATTTTAAAAAATAATTAATTATTAAATGTAAAGCATTAAAATTATAAGATATGGCAGTTATATAAAATTTTAGGGGAACTTGTATATTAATTTGATGATCCACGATAGGAAGTACTAATAAAATATTATAAATTATTTTTGTATTGTTGTTTAAAAATTTTGTATAAATATTATAATTAAAATTTTATTATATTTAAAAAAAATTCAAATCAAAATAAAGTATTTATTAGATAATATGAGTTACATTAATAAATAATTTTTGAGTTAGAAGTTTTAATATTTTTAATAAAAAGGATTTAAAAGTAAAATTAATTGTTATATTAATTTGAATTTTTTTTTATATAATGTACAAATTGCCCGTCAATTTCAATAAAATTTGAAATAAGTCGTAACAAAGTAAGAATATTGGAAAATGTTCTTAGATAAAATTTTAGTTTAAATAAAATTTTTCAATTACACTGAAAAGATTAATTTAATTATTAAAATTTTAATTAATTAATTAAATAAAATTTTTTTATTGTTTTAATTAGTATATTATAAAAAGTTTTTATAAAAATTTTATGTTAAAGTAATATTTTAAGAAATAATAAATATATTTATATATATAAGTAATGTAAATGAAATTTTAAAATTTTATAAATTAAAGTAAAATTTTGTACCTTTTGTATCAGGGTTAATTTAAAAATTTTTAATAAATTAAATATCTCGAAATTAAAAGAGTTAAATATATAAAATTTTTTTTGTTGAATAAAAATTATAAATATATATTTAGAGATTAGATGTTATTCAATTTTAATGATATCTAGTTATTTTTGAATTAAATTTAATTTATATATTTTTTAAAGTAAATTTAAATAAAAAAGTTTATTTTAGAAAATATAAATAATTTATGGGATAATCTATAAATTAAATTTATATAATAATTTAAATTAAAATTAAAAAGATTAATTTTAAAATTTAAAAGAATTTAATGAGTATTTAATAATTTATTAATAAATTTTTAATTATAGTAAAATTAATTATATATATTGATTTTAAAAAAAAAATAATTTTAATAATATTAGTTATAATATAATGATTAAATTAGTAATTTAATTTGTATAAATTATTTTATGAATAGTATATATATAAATATATATTTAAGTAACTAGGCAAAATAATTATATTCACCTGTTTAACAAAAACATGTCTTTTTGAATTTAATATAAAGTCAGTTCTGCTCAATGAGGAATTAAATAGCTGCAGTATTTTGACTGTACAAAGGTAGCATAATCAATTGTCTTTTAATTGAAGGCTGGGATGAATGAATTAATGAAATATAAACTGTCTCAATAATATAAAATAAATTTAAATTTTGAGTCAAAATGCTTAATTTTATTTAAGGGACGATAAGACCCTATAGAATTTTATATATTATAAATTTTATAAATTGTATTAATATATTTAGTTGGGAGGATTTTTAAATTTATTTAACTTTAAAATTTTAAAATATTGATTGATAGAATTTTAAATTGAAATATAATTAATAATATAAAAATAAATTACCTTAGGGATAACAGCGTAATATTTTTGGAAAGATCAAATTGAAAAAGGTGTTTGCGACCTCGATGTTGAATTAAAATTAATTATAAATGCAGGTGTTTATAAATTTAGTCTGTTCGACTATTAAAATTTTACATGATTTGAGTTCAGATCGACGTGAGTCAGATTGGTTTCTATCTTTAAAAAGATTTAAGATTTTTGTACGAAAGGACTAAGTTTTAAAAATAATTTTTAATTAATTATTAATAAGTTAAATTATCTTGGCAGAGTAGTGCATTAAATTTAGAATTTAAATAATATATATATAATTATAGATAATAATTTATTTAAATTTTATTTATTTATTAATTACTGTAGTGATAGTATTAATTGGGGTAGCATTTTTAACATTATTGGAACGAAAAATTTTAGGTTATATTCAAATTCGTAAAGGTCCAAATAAAGTAGGAATTAAAGGTTTATTACAACCTTTTTCTGATGCAATTAAATTGTTTTCTAAAGAATATATATATTTGGATAAAATTAATTTATATATATATATATTAGGTCCAATAATTATATTATTAATTTCGGTATTTTATTGATTATTAATGCCTTATTTTAGAAATTGAATAAATTTTAAATTTGGATTGGTATTTTTATTTTTAATATTAAGTTTAAGAGTTTATCCAACTATAATAATAGGATGATCATCTAATTCAATTTATGCAATATTAGGGTGTTTACGATCTATTTCTCAATCTATTTCTTTTGAAGTGAGATTATTTTTTATATTTTTTGTTATTATAATATTTATTGAGAGATTTTCTTTAGAAACATTTATTAAATTTCAATTTAATGTAAAATTTATTTTTTTTTTTTTTCCTTTATATTTTATATTAATTATTAGAATAATAATTGAATTGAATCGGGCTCCTTTTGATTTAATTGAGGGGGAGTCTGAATTAGTTTCAGGATTTAATGTTGAATATTATAGGGGGAGATTTTCTTTAATTTTTATAGCTGAATATATAATAATTTTATTTATAAGATTGATTATATCAATTATTTTTTTTAATTTTAATTATTCAATTTTTACTTTATTAATAATTTTATATCATAATTTTTTTTTTATTTGAATTCGAAGAATTATACCTCGAATTCGATATGATGAATTAATATATATATGTTGAAAAAAATTTTTATCTTTTATTTTAATTTATATATATATTAATTTTATTTTAAAAATATTAATAAATTTATATATTTAAATTAATAGAAAGTTATTTTTCTTTAATATATTTTCAAAATATATGTCTATTCAGACTCATTAATTAATAATTATAGATGATTTTATCTCAAAATTTTATAAAATATATATTTGAAAAAAAAAATATAAAGTATATATTTGTAAAAATTAGATTAATTAAAGTGTAAGGATAATCAATAGGTTGTCTTCCTAATCAAGTTAAAATGATGAAATTATTAATAAAAAATCAAAATAAGAAATTATTTAATGGGTAAAATTTATTAGTTTTAAATTTATGATTTATTATAAATGGGAGAATAAAAAGAATTAAAATAGAAAAAAGTAAAGCTAATACTCCCCCTAATTTATTGGGAATAGCTCGTAAAATTGAATAAGCAAATAGGAAATATCATTCAGGTTTAATATGTTGTGGGGTATTTATAGGGTTTGCAATAGATCAATTATCAGGATCATTTAATATATTAGGATTTTGTAGAATAATAAATCTAAATGATATAAAAATTATAAAAAATCCAAGAATATCTTTGGATGAGAAATATGAGTGGAAAGGAATTTTATAAATATTTCTATTTGTTCCTATTGGATTATTAGATCCAGTTATATGAAGGAAATAAAGATGTATAATAACTATTATTAGAATTAATAATGGTAAAATAAAATGTAATGAAAAGAATCGATTTAATGTAGCATTATTAATAGAAAATCCTCCTCAGATTCATTCTACAATTGTTTGTCCAATATAAGGGATTGCAGAAAGAAGATTTGTAATTACTGTTGCTCCTCAAAAAGATATTTGTCCTCATGGTAAAACATATCCTATAAAAGCAGTTCCTATTGAAGTTAATAAAATAATAATTCCAATATTTCATACATGTTGAGATGAATAACATTGATAAAAAATATTTCGTCTAATATGTATATATATACAAAGAAAATAAAATGATGCCCCATTTAAATGAATATAACGAAATATTCATCCAGAATTAACATTTTTTATAATGTGAATAATTCTATCAAAAGCATAATTAATATTTGGACAATAATGCATAGATAAAATGAAACCTGAAATAATTTGAATTAATAAAAGAATTCCTAAAATTGATCCAAAGTTTCATAAATAATTAATGTTTACTGGGGTAGGATGAATATTGAATGAAGAATAAATGATATTAAGAAATTTATTAGATTTAAAAATTTTTAAATATTTATTTTTCATTAAATTTTAATTTTACGAAGAGGGATTATTTTAATTGTAGATATTTTGAATGAAAGAGTTAAGCAAATTAATAAGAATAAGATTATAAAAATAGTTAAATAATTTATTGGATAAAAATAAATATTTTGAATTTTAAATAAATTATTATTTAAAATTATGTTTTCTGTAAATATAAAAATTGGTATTCAATTAATAAAATGAATAATTATAATAAAAGAAATAAAAAAAAAATTAATAGAAGTGATTAGTTCAAAAAATTTTATTTTTGAATTTTCATTGTTAATTAATCTTACAAAATAATTAAATATAATTATTATTCCTCCGATTAAAGAAATTGAAATTATAAAAGAGTATATTGAATTATTTATATTTAAAAATATTAAAGTAGATGAGGATAAGGTGAAAATAATAAAAGAGAATAAAATAGTAATTGGATGTAGTGAAGAAAGTAATAAAATATTTGTGATAATAAATAGATTTATGAATATAAATAAAATTTTTGATATTAACATTAACAAAATATAGTTTAAATAAAAATTTTAATTTTGGGAATTAAAGATATTTATAAAATTATTTTGAAATTAGACTTTAGAAAAAATTTTCAATATTAATTTACAAAATTAATGTTTTTTTTAAACTATAAAGTCTAATTTATTTTAAAAAGATATTTTTTAATTTTAATAGTTTTAATTTTTATAATAATATTAATAATTAATAAGTATTTTTTAATATTTTTAATTAGAATGGAATTTTTCGTAGTATTGAATTTAATAATTTTAATATTAAATGAGTTGGAATATTTAAGGTGAATATTTATATATTATTTAATTTTTTCTGTTTGTGAAGCTGTTTTAGGATTATCAATTGTAGTGTCAATATTGAGAATTATTGGAAATCAAGGTTTTATAATAATAAATTTAAAATGTTAATAATAGAAAGTATAATTTTTATAGTTGGATTTTTAATTATTAATTTTAATATTTATAAAAAGTTATATTTTATTAGAAATATAATATTTTTATTGAGTTTTTTGATATTAAGAATGAATAGATTTTTTATGGAATGAATTAATTTAAGATTAAATTTTGGATTAAATTTTTATTCTTATGGAATTATTATGATATCTTTATGGATTTTTGGATTAGTATTTATGAGAATTAATCAGGAAAAAAATTTGATTTTATGTTTAAATTTATTAATATTAATATTAATTGTTTTAGTAATAAATTTTTTTAGAATAAATATATTAATATTTTATTTTTTTTTTGAAGTAAGTTTATTAATTATTTTTTTTTTTATTATGAAATGAGGAATAGGATTTTTACGAATTTATGCAAGATATTATTTGATATTTTATACTTTATTTTTTTCATTACCTTTATTATTAGTATTATTTTATTTATTTAATTTAATAGGGTCTTTAAGATTTTTATTATTAGAAAGAATAAAATTTAAGTTAAATAAAATTTTATTTTTATATTTAATTATAGGATTTTTAGTAAAAATACCAATATATATAATTCATGGTTGATTATTAAAAGCTCATGTAGAAGCTCCTGTATTTGGATCAATAATTTTAGCTGCAATTTTATTAAAGTTAGGGTCTTATGGATTATTACGATTAATAATGATTTTTTTTCAAAATTTTTTAGAAATGAATAAGTATTTTATTGAAATTGGATTATTGGGAAGGATTATTTTAAGATTTAGTTGTTTTCGACAAATTGATATAAAAATTTTAGTAGCAATATCTTCTGTTGTTCATATAAATTTATTAATAGCTTCTATATTTACTATAAGAAAATTAAGATTTTTAGGTTCATATTTAATAATAATTGCTCATGGGTTGTGTTCTTCTGGATTATTTTATTTATTAAATTTATGTTATTTGGAGACTCATAGACGATTGATAATTATTAATAAGGGTGTTTTAATTTTTATGCCTTCTATATCATTGATATGATTTTTAATATGTTCTTCAAATATAGCTGCTCCTTTTTCTTTAAATTTAGTTGGGGAAATTTTTTTATTGATAAGATTAGTTAATTGAATAAGATTATTAATAATTAAATTATTTTTTTATTGTTTAGTTAGATTTATGTATTCTTTATATTTTTTTAGATTTATTGTTCATGGAAAGAATTTTTTTTATAAAAGATTAAGAAGAGGAAAATTAATTAATTATTTAATTTTATTATTTCATTGAATTCCTTTAAATATAGTTATTTTAAATTTAAGAATTTTTATTTAATTTAAATAGTTTAAAAAAAAATTTTGAAATGTGGGTTCAAAGATGTAAATTAAGTACTTTAAATTATTTTAATTATATTTGTATATATATTATTTGTATTTACGGGATTTTTTTTTTTATTTATAATAATTATTTTTTTTAATAGGAATTTAATTATTTTAGAATGAATAATTTATAGATATAATAGAATAAAATTTTCTTTTTTTATTTATTTAGATTTTTATAGAATAATATTTTTAATATTAGTTTCACTTATTTCTATAGTTGTATTAATTTATAGAATTTATTATATAGAAGGGGATAAATTTATAAATCGATTTATTATTTTAGTAATTTTATTTGTAGTATCAATATATTTTATAATTTTGAGACCTAGATTTTTAACAATTTTATTAGGATGAGATGGTTTAGGATTAATTTCTTATTGTTTAATTATTTATTATCAAAATGATAAAGCTTATAATGCTGGAATATTAACAATTTTTAGAAATCGTGTAGGGGATGTGGGAATTTTATTAATAATTACTATGGGAATAATATATGGGAGGTGAAATTTAATAATTTATAAATTTAATTTATTAATATTAATTTTATTAGTATTAGTAGCTTTTACAAAAAGAGCTCAAATTCCATTTACTTTATGATTACCTGCTGCAATAATAGCTCCTACTCCTGTCTCATCTTTAGTTCATTCTTCAACTTTAGTAACAGCTGGGGTTTATTTATTAATTCGATATAATAAATTTTTGTTTTTAGGATGTTTTAATAAATATATTTTATTAATTTCTAGGTTAACTATATTTATAGCGGGTTTAATTGCAAATTATGAATTTGATTTTAAAAAAATTATTGCTTTATCGACTTTAAGTCAATTAAGATTAATAATAAGAATTTTAAGATTAGGATTTTGGGAAATAGCTTTTTTTCATTTAGTAATTCATGCTTTATTTAAATCTTTAATATTTTTATGTGTGGGTAGATTTATTCATAATTTTAATAGAAATCAAGATATCCGATGTTATGGTGGTATAATTTATATTTATCCTTTTAAAACTATAGTTTTAATTTTTTCTTTAATATGTTTAATAGGATTTCCTTTTATATCAGGATATTTTTCTAAAGATATAATTATGGAATTAATTTTTTTAAGAAAAATAAATATAATTAGAATAATATTTTTAATTTTTTCTACAATTTTTACTGTATCTTATTCTATTCGATTAATTATATTTATTTTATTTTCTAAAAAAAATTATTATGTAAATTTAATTAAGAAAGAAGGTATTTTGGTAAATTTTTGTATATTTATTTTATTAATAACTATTTTTTTTATTGGATATTTATATTTTAAAATTTTTAATTTAAATTATTTAATTGTATTAACAATAAATTTAAAAATTATGGTTATAAAATTAATTTTATGTGGAATTTTGATTGGGCAGTTTTTTTATTTTAATTCTTATAAAAATTTAATAATAGGAAATTTTATAAGAACAATATTTTATATCGAAAAAATTTATTTGTATTATGATTTACCTTTAAATATAGTTATATTGTATGAAAATATTCATGAAAAAAATTTATTTGAATTTAAGATTAAATTTATAAAATTGAAATTTTATTTATTTAAATATAAGTTAAATGAATATAATTTTATGAATATATTATTAACTAATTTATTAATAATATTAATTTTTATTTTTTTAATTTAAAATTTAAATAGCTTAAGAAGAGCATAATATTGAAGATATTAAGGTAATTTTAATATTTTTAAATAAAATTTTTATAAATATAATTTTTATAAATAAATTTTATATTTATTAATATTATACTGAAAATATAAAGTTTTATTAAACTATATAAAAATTATTTAGAAATAATAATATATAAAATATTAAATTTAGAATTAGAAGTTCTATTTAAATTTATTTCTTTAATTGGAATTTTAATTCAATAAATTTATTAACAATAAATTGCTTCTATTTTAGCTTCAATTAATATTAATATGTATATATTATATATATAAATATATGAAGTAATTTTTACAATTAATTTCGGCTTAATATTAGACTTTTTTAGTCCATATATTAAAAAATTCAATTTAATAATCTATAACTTCATTCAATAAGTAGACTAATAATTATTAAAAAAATAAAAATTAAAATAATTAATATTAAAAAAATAGATTTAAATTTTATTAAAAAGATAGATGGTAAAATTAAGATAATTTCAATATCAAAAATTAAGAATAGTAAAGTAATTAGGAAAAATTGTGTAGAAAATGGGAGACGGGAGTTTGATTGGGAGTTAAATCCACATTCAAATGGGGTAATTTTTTCTCGATTTAATGGTTTATATATTCTTAAATAAAAATTAATTAATATAAGTATAGAAGTAATAATTATTATAAAATAAAATAAAAATATAATATTAAAAATTATATATATTAATTTTATAAATTTTTTAATTGGAAATTAAATGTAATTAAGTTTATACTATATATATATTAATTATTATTATATTTAAAATATTCATCAATAAATTGAAATATATAAAAATAATCAAATTACATCTACAAAATGTCAATATCAAGATGCTGCTTCAAAATTAAAATGATGAGTTGCAGAAAAATGTAGATTAATTAATCGGATTAGTGTAATAAATAAGAAAATAATTCCAATAATTACATGTAATCCGTGAAATCCTGTTGCTATAAAGAAAATAGATCCAAAAATTCTATCATTAAAACAGAATGGAGCTTCTATATATTCAATAAATTGGAGAAAAGAAAAATATATTCCTAAAATAATAGTAATTATTAGAGAAATTTTTCTTTCTATATAATTTTTATTTAATAATCTATTGTGACTTCAAGTTAGGGAAATTCCTGAAGAAATTAAAATTAATGAATTTAATAAAGGGATTCTAAATGGATTGAATATGATAATATTTTTAGGGGGTCAAAGTAAACCAATTTCTATTCCTGGGGAACTTATAGAATGAAAATAAGTTCAAAATAATGAAATAAAAAAAAAAAATTCTGAAATAATAAATAAGATTATTCTAAATTTTATTAGTTTTAAAACTAAAAATGTATGAAATCCTTGAAAAGTTCTTTCTCGAATAATATCTCGTCATCAAAAAAATATAGAAGAGATTAAGATAAGAAAATTAATAAAAATTAAAAAAAAATTTAAGTAAAAGAATCATATTACTAATCTTAATAATAAATTTATTAAATTAAAAGCGTTTATAATAGGTCAAGGTCTGTTAGTAACTAAATGAAAAGGATGATTATAATAAATTGACATTAATTTTTAGATTCTAAAAAATATAATAAAGAAAGAATAGAAAATACATATGCTTGAATTATAGAAACTGCAATTTCTAAAATTATTAATAAATTTTGAATTAAAATTGTGATAGGTAATAAAATTAAGAATTTAGAAATGAATGTGCCTAAAAGAGTTAATAGTAGATGTCCTGCAATTATATTTGCAGTTAATCGAATTGCTAAAGTAAAAGGTCGAATAATATTTCTAATTAGTTCAATTATTACTATAAAATTTATTAAAGCAGGGGGTGTATTTAAAGGAACTAAATGAATTAATATATTTAATGGTTTATTTCATCATCTATAAATAAAAAATCTTATTCAAGAAGATAAAGCAATAATTAAATTAAATGATATATGACTTGTTGAAGTAAAAATATAAGGGAATAATCCTATAAAATTTCTTAATGCAATAAAAGTTATTAATCTAAAAAAAATTAAAATATTTATTTTATACTTTTTTTTTGTTAAGCTTTTAAATTCAGAAAAAATAATTTTAGAAATTGAAATAAATAATATTTCAAATCGGGATGGAATAATTCAAAAATTTAAAGGTAGAATAATAAAAATTAATATAGAATTAATTCAATTTAAAGAAAAATGTATTCTTGTAGTTGGGTCAAAAATTTCAAAAAGATTTATTATCATTTTCAATTAAATAATTTATGGGTTTTAAAGGATTTTTTAGGAAAATAAATTTTTAAATTAATTGGAAAAAAATAAATTTTAAAGATTAATATGAAAAAAATTAATAATTCAAAGATAGAAATTAATATTCAATATCTAGGTCTTATTTGTGGAATAAAATTTTCATTAAGAGTATAATAAATACTATATTTGATTTAAAAGATCAATTCTTATTTTGTTTCAGACACTTAATGATAAAATTTAAGAAATAATTTTGAAGGAAATTAATTTTAATTTGACAAATTAATGTTATTATTTATATTTAACTAATTTCTTTAAGTAGAATTTTTAATTCAATTTATAAAATTGTTATAAGATGTAGATTCTAAAACAATAGGTATAAATCTATGATTTATACCACAAATTTCTGAACATTGGCCAAAAAAAAGTCCAGGTCGTAAAGCAAGAATATTTATTTGATTAATTCGACCTGGGGTTGCATCTCTTTTTACTCCTATAGAAGGAATAGTTCAAGAATGAATAACATCTGTAGAAGTAGTTAATATTCGAATTGAAATTTTAAAGGGAATAATTATACGATTATCTACATCCAATAATCGGAAAGAATTATATTCAAAGTTTTTATTTATATAAGAATCAAATTCAAAATTATTAAATTCAGGATATTCATATCTTCAGTATCATTGGTGTCCAATACTTTTTACTGTAAAAAAAATTGGGTTTCATAATTCATCTGTAAAATATAAAATTTTTAAAGATGGAAAACAAATAAATAAAAGAATAATAGCTGGAATAATAGTTCAAATAATTTCAATAGTATGATGTTTTAAAAGAAATCGATTAATAAATTTATTATTAAAAATATCTATTAATATAAAAAGTGTAGTTGAAATAATTATGATTATAAATATTATAGTAAAATTATGAAATGATATAAGATTATCTGAATAAGGGGAATTTGAATCTTGAAATGAATATATATATCATGAAGAAATTTTTAATAAAAATTAAATAATTTTATATATGGATCTTAAATCCATTGCACTAATCTGCCATATTAAATTAAATTTTTAAAATTAATGGAATTTCCCTATAAGAATGATTTAAAGGGGGATTATGTATAATTCATTCTAAAGCTGTTTGATTAAATTTAAATAAAATTATTCGTTTTGAATATAATCTTTCAAAAATAATATAAATTATTACAATAATTCTGTTTAAAGTAATTAAAGATCCTATAGAGGAAAATAAATTTCAACATATATAAGAATCTGGATAATCTGAATATCGACGTGGTATTCCTATTATTCCTAAAAAATGTTGAGGAAAAAAAGTTATATTTACTCCAATAAATATTAAGAAAAATTGAATTTTTAATCAAGATTGGTTTATTGAAAGTCCAATGATTATAGGGAATCAGTGAATAATAGCGGCTATAATAGAAAAAATAGCTCCTATAGATAAAACATAATGAAAATGTCCTACAACATAGTATGTATCATGTAGGATAATATCAATAGAAGAATTAGATAATATAATTCCTGTTAATCCTCCTATGGTAAAAAGAAAAATAAATCCTAGAGTTCATATAATAGATATATTTATTTTTAATTTAGAGCCGTGATATGTTGCTAGTCATCTAAAAACTTTAATTCCTGTTGGAATTGCAATAATTATAGTAGCTGAGGTAAAATAAGCTCGAGTATCTACATCTAATCCGACGGTAAATATATGATGAGCTCATACAATAAAACCTAAAAGTCCAATTCTTAATATAGCATAAATTATTCCAATATTTCCAAAAGTTTCTTTTTTTCCTCTTTCATTAGAAATAATTTGGGAAATTAACCCAAATCCTGGAAGGATTAGAATATAGACTTCTGGGTGACCGAAGAATCAAAATAAATGTTGATAAAGAATTGGGTCTCCTCCTCCAGTTGGATCAAAAAAAGATGTATTAAAATTTCGGTCAAATAATAATATAGTAATAGCACCAGCTAATACTGGTAAGGAAAAAAGTAAAAGAATAGTTGTAATAAAAACAGATCAAGGAAATAAAGGTAATTGTATATGTTTTAAGGAAATATTTTTTATTATAATAATTGTAACAATAAAATTTAGTGATCCTATAATAGAAGATAATCCTGAAATATGTAAAGAAAAAATTGCTAAATCTACTGAGGGTGAAGAATGGTATAAATTTGAAGATAAAGGAGGATATACAGTTCATCCTGTTCCTGGTCTTGGATTTAAAAAATTTCTTAAAAGTAAAATTATTAAAGATGGGGGTAAAAGTCAAAATCTAATATTATTTATTCGGGGAAAAGCTATATCTGGAATTCCTAATATTAAAGGAATTAATCAATTTCCAAATCCCCCAATTAAAAATGGTATTACAAGAAAAAAAATTATTAAAAAAGCATGAGCTGTAACTAAAGAATTATAGATTTGGTCATTAGAAATTCATGATCCAGGAATACTTAATTCTATTCGAATAATAATTCTTATTGCTGAACCAATTATTCCAGATCATAAAGCAAATATTATATAAAGAATTCCAATATCTTTATGATTAGTAGAATAAAACCATTTAATTAAGATTTAAAAATATTATATTTTCAACTTTGAAGGTTGATAGTTTATTGTTAACTTAAAATCTTTATAAGTATTATGCCTGATAAAAGGATTAAATTGTAAATTTAATAATGAAATAAATTTTCTAATACTAAAAAATTAATAGATAAAAATTAAAAAAAAAAATTAAAGAAAAGGTTAAAATTAAATTAAAATTATTCTTGAAATAGAATTTTGGGAATTTTAATCAAGATTTTTTAGTTAATTTCGATAAAGTAAGTTGATAGTTAATAATATTTAAATAACTTCATGTTATAATAACTCTAGAAATTGCTAAAATAATTAAAAAGAAAATAGATTTTTGAATTAAAATATTTTCATAAAAAAAAAATCATTTTGCTATAAAAGAACTAAATGGAGGTAATATACTATAAGAAAAAATAATAATAATAAAAAGATAATTAAAATTTTTTATTCTATTTAAATTTAAAGTGAAAATTTTATTTTTAAAATTTATTTTTTCAAGTAAATAAAGTAATAGAAATGTATTTAATAAATAAATAATAAAATAAAAAATAAATGTTTGAGAATTAAGAAATGAAATAAAAATTAAGTAAGAGGAATGATTTATTGAGGAAAAAATTAGAATTTTTTTTAAATTTGTTTCTTCTATAATGAAAATAGAAGCAATAATTCTATTTATAGTTAAAAATATTAATAAATAAGAATTAAAGTAAATAGAAAATCTAATTAAATTAATAGGAATAATTTTTGCAAATGTGGAGAAAAAAAAAATTTCGTTTCAAGAGAGAAAAGGAAATGTATAAATTATTCATACATTAAAAGGAAAAATTCCTAATTTTAAGAATAATCTAAATATTAAGATTAAATTAGTATTAGTTTTTAATTGAATAATTAAATAATTTATTGAATAAATAAAATTTATAAAAATTAATAATCTAGAGATTCTAGAGATAAAAAAATAAATTAATCTGGGAATTTTATTTACATTATTAAAATTTAAATATCCAATAAAAATAAGAGAAAAAAATTCTAAAATTATTCATTTTATAAAAATATTTTCTAAAAAAAAAATAGATAATGAAAGTAAAATAAGGGAAAATTTAATAAAAATATTTAATTGGGAAATTTTTATAAATAATTTATAATTAAATTTAATTTAAATTATTTAACAATAGTATAAATATTATACATATATATTCTATCAAAATAATCCTTTTATCAGGCATATTGTTTTATTTATGTTTAAGTTTAATAATATATATATATATATATATATATATATATTAAATATATCTTAGTGTAAAAGCATTTAAAAATTTGAATTTTAAGGAACTAAAAAAATTAGTAGATATATAAAATTATAATATATAATTTTATTAAATATTTATAAAAGAAATTAATCTATATTTAGATCATGAGTCTAATAACTTAAATTTAGTTTATTTATAAAGATATAATTTAAAATTTATTTTTAATTGCAATTTAAATGTTATAAAATTAACTAATATCCAAATTAAAAAATTTTAATTATATATATATATATATATATATATATATATATATATATATATATATATATATATAATAAAATTATAAAATTAAGAAAATTAATAAAATTAAGGAATTTTGTATTAAAATTAAATATAGAATAATTTTTTAATATTTATAAGTTAAGTAAATAAATATTAAATAGAATTTAAAATTGTGAATAATATATATAATATTTATAATTTAAAATTGTGAAATAATATATATAATATATGATATATAAATATAATTTAAAATAAAGTATAATGGGATAAAATAAATTAAATTAATTTTTTTATAAAAATTAATTTTCAAAAAGATAATGATAAATTATTAAAGATCTAATATTAAAATTGTCTACTAGAATACAATAGCAAATAATATAAAATATTTTAATATAAGGAACTTTATATTTTTTTCAATTTTTTATAAGTTTGAATATAATTTTATATTTGTATTTTTTTAACATATATTTAAATTTGTAAAAATGTATTTAAATTGAAAATTTAATGTTTTATTGTAACTATTAAATAAGATTAAAATAAATTATATATATATATATATATATATATATATATATATAATTTTAAAATTAAATTTATTATTAGAATTAATAGAATTAATTAATTTTAATTATTTAATTATTTATTTATAT
>NW_027478358.1:0-19969 GCF_051020975.1 Osmia lignaria lignaria | reverse complement strand
ATGCCTTATTTTAGAAATTGAATAAATTTTAAATTTGGATTGGTATTTTTATTTTTAATATTAAGTTTAAGAGTTTATCCAACTATAATAATAGGATGATCATCTAATTCAATTTATGCAATATTAGGGTGTTTACGATCTATTTCTCAATCTATTTCTTTTGAAGTGAGATTATTTTTTATATTTTTTGTTATTATAATATTTATTGAGAGATTTTCTTTAGAAACATTTATTAAATTTCAATTTAATGTAAAATTTATTTTTTTTTTTTTTCCTTTATATTTTATATTAATTATTAGAATAATAATTGAATTGAATCGGGCTCCTTTTGATTTAATTGAGGGGGAGTCTGAATTAGTTTCAGGATTTAATGTTGAATATTATAGGGGGAGATTTTCTTTAATTTTTATAGCTGAATATATAATAATTTTATTTATAAGATTGATTATATCAATTATTTTTTTTAATTTTAATTATTCAATTTTTACTTTATTAATAATTTTATATCATAATTTTTTTTTTATTTGAATTCGAAGAATTATACCTCGAATTCGATATGATGAATTAATATATATATGTTGAAAAAAATTTTTATCTTTTATTTTAATTTATATATATATTAATTTTATTTTAAAAATATTAATAAATTTATATATTTAAATTAATAGAAAGTTATTTTTCTTTAATATATTTTCAAAATATATGTCTATTCAGACTCATTAATTAATAATTATAGATGATTTTATCTCAAAATTTTATAAAATATATATTTGAAAAAAAAAATATAAAGTATATATTTGTAAAAATTAGATTAATTAAAGTGTAAGGATAATCAATAGGTTGTCTTCCTAATCAAGTTAAAATGATGAAATTATTAATAAAAAATCAAAATAAGAAATTATTTAATGGGTAAAATTTATTAGTTTTAAATTTATGATTTATTATAAATGGGAGAATAAAAAGAATTAAAATAGAAAAAAGTAAAGCTAATACTCCCCCTAATTTATTGGGAATAGCTCGTAAAATTGAATAAGCAAATAGGAAATATCATTCAGGTTTAATATGTTGTGGGGTATTTATAGGGTTTGCAATAGATCAATTATCAGGATCATTTAATATATTAGGATTTTGTAGAATAATAAATCTAAATGATATAAAAATTATAAAAAATCCAAGAATATCTTTGGATGAGAAATATGAGTGGAAAGGAATTTTATAAATATTTCTATTTGTTCCTATTGGATTATTAGATCCAGTTATATGAAGGAAATAAAGATGTATAATAACTATTATTAGAATTAATAATGGTAAAATAAAATGTAATGAAAAGAATCGATTTAATGTAGCATTATTAATAGAAAATCCTCCTCAGATTCATTCTACAATTGTTTGTCCAATATAAGGGATTGCAGAAAGAAGATTTGTAATTACTGTTGCTCCTCAAAAAGATATTTGTCCTCATGGTAAAACATATCCTATAAAAGCAGTTCCTATTGAAGTTAATAAAATAATAATTCCAATATTTCATACATGTTGAGATGAATAACATTGATAAAAAATATTTCGTCTAATATGTATATATATACAAAGAAAATAAAATGATGCCCCATTTAAATGAATATAACGAAATATTCATCCAGAATTAACATTTTTTATAATGTGAATAATTCTATCAAAAGCATAATTAATATTTGGACAATAATGCATAGATAAAATGAAACCTGAAATAATTTGAATTAATAAAAGAATTCCTAAAATTGATCCAAAGTTTCATAAATAATTAATGTTTACTGGGGTAGGATGAATATTGAATGAAGAATAAATGATATTAAGAAATTTATTAGATTTAAAAATTTTTAAATATTTATTTTTCATTAAATTTTAATTTTACGAAGAGGGATTATTTTAATTGTAGATATTTTGAATGAAAGAGTTAAGCAAATTAATAAGAATAAGATTATAAAAATAGTTAAATAATTTATTGGATAAAAATAAATATTTTGAATTTTAAATAAATTATTATTTAAAATTATGTTTTCTGTAAATATAAAAATTGGTATTCAATTAATAAAATGAATAATTATAATAAAAGAAATAAAAAAAAAATTAATAGAAGTGATTAGTTCAAAAAATTTTATTTTTGAATTTTCATTGTTAATTAATCTTACAAAATAATTAAATATAATTATTATTCCTCCGATTAAAGAAATTGAAATTATAAAAGAGTATATTGAATTATTTATATTTAAAAATATTAAAGTAGATGAGGATAAGGTGAAAATAATAAAAGAGAATAAAATAGTAATTGGATGTAGTGAAGAAAGTAATAAAATATTTGTGATAATAAATAGATTTATGAATATAAATAAAATTTTTGATATTAACATTAACAAAATATAGTTTAAATAAAAATTTTAATTTTGGGAATTAAAGATATTTATAAAATTATTTTGAAATTAGACTTTAGAAAAAATTTTCAATATTAATTTACAAAATTAATGTTTTTTTTAAACTATAAAGTCTAATTTATTTTAAAAAGATATTTTTTAATTTTAATAGTTTTAATTTTTATAATAATATTAATAATTAATAAGTATTTTTTAATATTTTTAATTAGAATGGAATTTTTCGTAGTATTGAATTTAATAATTTTAATATTAAATGAGTTGGAATATTTAAGGTGAATATTTATATATTATTTAATTTTTTCTGTTTGTGAAGCTGTTTTAGGATTATCAATTGTAGTGTCAATATTGAGAATTATTGGAAATCAAGGTTTTATAATAATAAATTTAAAATGTTAATAATAGAAAGTATAATTTTTATAGTTGGATTTTTAATTATTAATTTTAATATTTATAAAAAGTTATATTTTATTAGAAATATAATATTTTTATTGAGTTTTTTGATATTAAGAATGAATAGATTTTTTATGGAATGAATTAATTTAAGATTAAATTTTGGATTAAATTTTTATTCTTATGGAATTATTATGATATCTTTATGGATTTTTGGATTAGTATTTATGAGAATTAATCAGGAAAAAAATTTGATTTTATGTTTAAATTTATTAATATTAATATTAATTGTTTTAGTAATAAATTTTTTTAGAATAAATATATTAATATTTTATTTTTTTTTTGAAGTAAGTTTATTAATTATTTTTTTTTTTATTATGAAATGAGGAATAGGATTTTTACGAATTTATGCAAGATATTATTTGATATTTTATACTTTATTTTTTTCATTACCTTTATTATTAGTATTATTTTATTTATTTAATTTAATAGGGTCTTTAAGATTTTTATTATTAGAAAGAATAAAATTTAAGTTAAATAAAATTTTATTTTTATATTTAATTATAGGATTTTTAGTAAAAATACCAATATATATAATTCATGGTTGATTATTAAAAGCTCATGTAGAAGCTCCTGTATTTGGATCAATAATTTTAGCTGCAATTTTATTAAAGTTAGGGTCTTATGGATTATTACGATTAATAATGATTTTTTTTCAAAATTTTTTAGAAATGAATAAGTATTTTATTGAAATTGGATTATTGGGAAGGATTATTTTAAGATTTAGTTGTTTTCGACAAATTGATATAAAAATTTTAGTAGCAATATCTTCTGTTGTTCATATAAATTTATTAATAGCTTCTATATTTACTATAAGAAAATTAAGATTTTTAGGTTCATATTTAATAATAATTGCTCATGGGTTGTGTTCTTCTGGATTATTTTATTTATTAAATTTATGTTATTTGGAGACTCATAGACGATTGATAATTATTAATAAGGGTGTTTTAATTTTTATGCCTTCTATATCATTGATATGATTTTTAATATGTTCTTCAAATATAGCTGCTCCTTTTTCTTTAAATTTAGTTGGGGAAATTTTTTTATTGATAAGATTAGTTAATTGAATAAGATTATTAATAATTAAATTATTTTTTTATTGTTTAGTTAGATTTATGTATTCTTTATATTTTTTTAGATTTATTGTTCATGGAAAGAATTTTTTTTATAAAAGATTAAGAAGAGGAAAATTAATTAATTATTTAATTTTATTATTTCATTGAATTCCTTTAAATATAGTTATTTTAAATTTAAGAATTTTTATTTAATTTAAATAGTTTAAAAAAAAATTTTGAAATGTGGGTTCAAAGATGTAAATTAAGTACTTTAAATTATTTTAATTATATTTGTATATATATTATTTGTATTTACGGGATTTTTTTTTTTATTTATAATAATTATTTTTTTTAATAGGAATTTAATTATTTTAGAATGAATAATTTATAGATATAATAGAATAAAATTTTCTTTTTTTATTTATTTAGATTTTTATAGAATAATATTTTTAATATTAGTTTCACTTATTTCTATAGTTGTATTAATTTATAGAATTTATTATATAGAAGGGGATAAATTTATAAATCGATTTATTATTTTAGTAATTTTATTTGTAGTATCAATATATTTTATAATTTTGAGACCTAGATTTTTAACAATTTTATTAGGATGAGATGGTTTAGGATTAATTTCTTATTGTTTAATTATTTATTATCAAAATGATAAAGCTTATAATGCTGGAATATTAACAATTTTTAGAAATCGTGTAGGGGATGTGGGAATTTTATTAATAATTACTATGGGAATAATATATGGGAGGTGAAATTTAATAATTTATAAATTTAATTTATTAATATTAATTTTATTAGTATTAGTAGCTTTTACAAAAAGAGCTCAAATTCCATTTACTTTATGATTACCTGCTGCAATAATAGCTCCTACTCCTGTCTCATCTTTAGTTCATTCTTCAACTTTAGTAACAGCTGGGGTTTATTTATTAATTCGATATAATAAATTTTTGTTTTTAGGATGTTTTAATAAATATATTTTATTAATTTCTAGGTTAACTATATTTATAGCGGGTTTAATTGCAAATTATGAATTTGATTTTAAAAAAATTATTGCTTTATCGACTTTAAGTCAATTAAGATTAATAATAAGAATTTTAAGATTAGGATTTTGGGAAATAGCTTTTTTTCATTTAGTAATTCATGCTTTATTTAAATCTTTAATATTTTTATGTGTGGGTAGATTTATTCATAATTTTAATAGAAATCAAGATATCCGATGTTATGGTGGTATAATTTATATTTATCCTTTTAAAACTATAGTTTTAATTTTTTCTTTAATATGTTTAATAGGATTTCCTTTTATATCAGGATATTTTTCTAAAGATATAATTATGGAATTAATTTTTTTAAGAAAAATAAATATAATTAGAATAATATTTTTAATTTTTTCTACAATTTTTACTGTATCTTATTCTATTCGATTAATTATATTTATTTTATTTTCTAAAAAAAATTATTATGTAAATTTAATTAAGAAAGAAGGTATTTTGGTAAATTTTTGTATATTTATTTTATTAATAACTATTTTTTTTATTGGATATTTATATTTTAAAATTTTTAATTTAAATTATTTAATTGTATTAACAATAAATTTAAAAATTATGGTTATAAAATTAATTTTATGTGGAATTTTGATTGGGCAGTTTTTTTATTTTAATTCTTATAAAAATTTAATAATAGGAAATTTTATAAGAACAATATTTTATATCGAAAAAATTTATTTGTATTATGATTTACCTTTAAATATAGTTATATTGTATGAAAATATTCATGAAAAAAATTTATTTGAATTTAAGATTAAATTTATAAAATTGAAATTTTATTTATTTAAATATAAGTTAAATGAATATAATTTTATGAATATATTATTAACTAATTTATTAATAATATTAATTTTTATTTTTTTAATTTAAAATTTAAATAGCTTAAGAAGAGCATAATATTGAAGATATTAAGGTAATTTTAATATTTTTAAATAAAATTTTTATAAATATAATTTTTATAAATAAATTTTATATTTATTAATATTATACTGAAAATATAAAGTTTTATTAAACTATATAAAAATTATTTAGAAATAATAATATATAAAATATTAAATTTAGAATTAGAAGTTCTATTTAAATTTATTTCTTTAATTGGAATTTTAATTCAATAAATTTATTAACAATAAATTGCTTCTATTTTAGCTTCAATTAATATTAATATGTATATATTATATATATAAATATATGAAGTAATTTTTACAATTAATTTCGGCTTAATATTAGACTTTTTTAGTCCATATATTAAAAAATTCAATTTAATAATCTATAACTTCATTCAATAAGTAGACTAATAATTATTAAAAAAATAAAAATTAAAATAATTAATATTAAAAAAATAGATTTAAATTTTATTAAAAAGATAGATGGTAAAATTAAGATAATTTCAATATCAAAAATTAAGAATAGTAAAGTAATTAGGAAAAATTGTGTAGAAAATGGGAGACGGGAGTTTGATTGGGAGTTAAATCCACATTCAAATGGGGTAATTTTTTCTCGATTTAATGGTTTATATATTCTTAAATAAAAATTAATTAATATAAGTATAGAAGTAATAATTATTATAAAATAAAATAAAAATATAATATTAAAAATTATATATATTAATTTTATAAATTTTTTAATTGGAAATTAAATGTAATTAAGTTTATACTATATATATATTAATTATTATTATATTTAAAATATTCATCAATAAATTGAAATATATAAAAATAATCAAATTACATCTACAAAATGTCAATATCAAGATGCTGCTTCAAAATTAAAATGATGAGTTGCAGAAAAATGTAGATTAATTAATCGGATTAGTGTAATAAATAAGAAAATAATTCCAATAATTACATGTAATCCGTGAAATCCTGTTGCTATAAAGAAAATAGATCCAAAAATTCTATCATTAAAACAGAATGGAGCTTCTATATATTCAATAAATTGGAGAAAAGAAAAATATATTCCTAAAATAATAGTAATTATTAGAGAAATTTTTCTTTCTATATAATTTTTATTTAATAATCTATTGTGACTTCAAGTTAGGGAAATTCCTGAAGAAATTAAAATTAATGAATTTAATAAAGGGATTCTAAATGGATTGAATATGATAATATTTTTAGGGGGTCAAAGTAAACCAATTTCTATTCCTGGGGAACTTATAGAATGAAAATAAGTTCAAAATAATGAAATAAAAAAAAAAAATTCTGAAATAATAAATAAGATTATTCTAAATTTTATTAGTTTTAAAACTAAAAATGTATGAAATCCTTGAAAAGTTCTTTCTCGAATAATATCTCGTCATCAAAAAAATATAGAAGAGATTAAGATAAGAAAATTAATAAAAATTAAAAAAAAATTTAAGTAAAAGAATCATATTACTAATCTTAATAATAAATTTATTAAATTAAAAGCGTTTATAATAGGTCAAGGTCTGTTAGTAACTAAATGAAAAGGATGATTATAATAAATTGACATTAATTTTTAGATTCTAAAAAATATAATAAAGAAAGAATAGAAAATACATATGCTTGAATTATAGAAACTGCAATTTCTAAAATTATTAATAAATTTTGAATTAAAATTGTGATAGGTAATAAAATTAAGAATTTAGAAATGAATGTGCCTAAAAGAGTTAATAGTAGATGTCCTGCAATTATATTTGCAGTTAATCGAATTGCTAAAGTAAAAGGTCGAATAATATTTCTAATTAGTTCAATTATTACTATAAAATTTATTAAAGCAGGGGGTGTATTTAAAGGAACTAAATGAATTAATATATTTAATGGTTTATTTCATCATCTATAAATAAAAAATCTTATTCAAGAAGATAAAGCAATAATTAAATTAAATGATATATGACTTGTTGAAGTAAAAATATAAGGGAATAATCCTATAAAATTTCTTAATGCAATAAAAGTTATTAATCTAAAAAAAATTAAAATATTTATTTTATACTTTTTTTTTGTTAAGCTTTTAAATTCAGAAAAAATAATTTTAGAAATTGAAATAAATAATATTTCAAATCGGGATGGAATAATTCAAAAATTTAAAGGTAGAATAATAAAAATTAATATAGAATTAATTCAATTTAAAGAAAAATGTATTCTTGTAGTTGGGTCAAAAATTTCAAAAAGATTTATTATCATTTTCAATTAAATAATTTATGGGTTTTAAAGGATTTTTTAGGAAAATAAATTTTTAAATTAATTGGAAAAAAATAAATTTTAAAGATTAATATGAAAAAAATTAATAATTCAAAGATAGAAATTAATATTCAATATCTAGGTCTTATTTGTGGAATAAAATTTTCATTAAGAGTATAATAAATACTATATTTGATTTAAAAGATCAATTCTTATTTTGTTTCAGACACTTAATGATAAAATTTAAGAAATAATTTTGAAGGAAATTAATTTTAATTTGACAAATTAATGTTATTATTTATATTTAACTAATTTCTTTAAGTAGAATTTTTAATTCAATTTATAAAATTGTTATAAGATGTAGATTCTAAAACAATAGGTATAAATCTATGATTTATACCACAAATTTCTGAACATTGGCCAAAAAAAAGTCCAGGTCGTAAAGCAAGAATATTTATTTGATTAATTCGACCTGGGGTTGCATCTCTTTTTACTCCTATAGAAGGAATAGTTCAAGAATGAATAACATCTGTAGAAGTAGTTAATATTCGAATTGAAATTTTAAAGGGAATAATTATACGATTATCTACATCCAATAATCGGAAAGAATTATATTCAAAGTTTTTATTTATATAAGAATCAAATTCAAAATTATTAAATTCAGGATATTCATATCTTCAGTATCATTGGTGTCCAATACTTTTTACTGTAAAAAAAATTGGGTTTCATAATTCATCTGTAAAATATAAAATTTTTAAAGATGGAAAACAAATAAATAAAAGAATAATAGCTGGAATAATAGTTCAAATAATTTCAATAGTATGATGTTTTAAAAGAAATCGATTAATAAATTTATTATTAAAAATATCTATTAATATAAAAAGTGTAGTTGAAATAATTATGATTATAAATATTATAGTAAAATTATGAAATGATATAAGATTATCTGAATAAGGGGAATTTGAATCTTGAAATGAATATATATATCATGAAGAAATTTTTAATAAAAATTAAATAATTTTATATATGGATCTTAAATCCATTGCACTAATCTGCCATATTAAATTAAATTTTTAAAATTAATGGAATTTCCCTATAAGAATGATTTAAAGGGGGATTATGTATAATTCATTCTAAAGCTGTTTGATTAAATTTAAATAAAATTATTCGTTTTGAATATAATCTTTCAAAAATAATATAAATTATTACAATAATTCTGTTTAAAGTAATTAAAGATCCTATAGAGGAAAATAAATTTCAACATATATAAGAATCTGGATAATCTGAATATCGACGTGGTATTCCTATTATTCCTAAAAAATGTTGAGGAAAAAAAGTTATATTTACTCCAATAAATATTAAGAAAAATTGAATTTTTAATCAAGATTGGTTTATTGAAAGTCCAATGATTATAGGGAATCAGTGAATAATAGCGGCTATAATAGAAAAAATAGCTCCTATAGATAAAACATAATGAAAATGTCCTACAACATAGTATGTATCATGTAGGATAATATCAATAGAAGAATTAGATAATATAATTCCTGTTAATCCTCCTATGGTAAAAAGAAAAATAAATCCTAGAGTTCATATAATAGATATATTTATTTTTAATTTAGAGCCGTGATATGTTGCTAGTCATCTAAAAACTTTAATTCCTGTTGGAATTGCAATAATTATAGTAGCTGAGGTAAAATAAGCTCGAGTATCTACATCTAATCCGACGGTAAATATATGATGAGCTCATACAATAAAACCTAAAAGTCCAATTCTTAATATAGCATAAATTATTCCAATATTTCCAAAAGTTTCTTTTTTTCCTCTTTCATTAGAAATAATTTGGGAAATTAACCCAAATCCTGGAAGGATTAGAATATAGACTTCTGGGTGACCGAAGAATCAAAATAAATGTTGATAAAGAATTGGGTCTCCTCCTCCAGTTGGATCAAAAAAAGATGTATTAAAATTTCGGTCAAATAATAATATAGTAATAGCACCAGCTAATACTGGTAAGGAAAAAAGTAAAAGAATAGTTGTAATAAAAACAGATCAAGGAAATAAAGGTAATTGTATATGTTTTAAGGAAATATTTTTTATTATAATAATTGTAACAATAAAATTTAGTGATCCTATAATAGAAGATAATCCTGAAATATGTAAAGAAAAAATTGCTAAATCTACTGAGGGTGAAGAATGGTATAAATTTGAAGATAAAGGAGGATATACAGTTCATCCTGTTCCTGGTCTTGGATTTAAAAAATTTCTTAAAAGTAAAATTATTAAAGATGGGGGTAAAAGTCAAAATCTAATATTATTTATTCGGGGAAAAGCTATATCTGGAATTCCTAATATTAAAGGAATTAATCAATTTCCAAATCCCCCAATTAAAAATGGTATTACAAGAAAAAAAATTATTAAAAAAGCATGAGCTGTAACTAAAGAATTATAGATTTGGTCATTAGAAATTCATGATCCAGGAATACTTAATTCTATTCGAATAATAATTCTTATTGCTGAACCAATTATTCCAGATCATAAAGCAAATATTATATAAAGAATTCCAATATCTTTATGATTAGTAGAATAAAACCATTTAATTAAGATTTAAAAATATTATATTTTCAACTTTGAAGGTTGATAGTTTATTGTTAACTTAAAATCTTTATAAGTATTATGCCTGATAAAAGGATTAAATTGTAAATTTAATAATGAAATAAATTTTCTAATACTAAAAAATTAATAGATAAAAATTAAAAAAAAAAATTAAAGAAAAGGTTAAAATTAAATTAAAATTATTCTTGAAATAGAATTTTGGGAATTTTAATCAAGATTTTTTAGTTAATTTCGATAAAGTAAGTTGATAGTTAATAATATTTAAATAACTTCATGTTATAATAACTCTAGAAATTGCTAAAATAATTAAAAAGAAAATAGATTTTTGAATTAAAATATTTTCATAAAAAAAAAATCATTTTGCTATAAAAGAACTAAATGGAGGTAATATACTATAAGAAAAAATAATAATAATAAAAAGATAATTAAAATTTTTTATTCTATTTAAATTTAAAGTGAAAATTTTATTTTTAAAATTTATTTTTTCAAGTAAATAAAGTAATAGAAATGTATTTAATAAATAAATAATAAAATAAAAAATAAATGTTTGAGAATTAAGAAATGAAATAAAAATTAAGTAAGAGGAATGATTTATTGAGGAAAAAATTAGAATTTTTTTTAAATTTGTTTCTTCTATAATGAAAATAGAAGCAATAATTCTATTTATAGTTAAAAATATTAATAAATAAGAATTAAAGTAAATAGAAAATCTAATTAAATTAATAGGAATAATTTTTGCAAATGTGGAGAAAAAAAAAATTTCGTTTCAAGAGAGAAAAGGAAATGTATAAATTATTCATACATTAAAAGGAAAAATTCCTAATTTTAAGAATAATCTAAATATTAAGATTAAATTAGTATTAGTTTTTAATTGAATAATTAAATAATTTATTGAATAAATAAAATTTATAAAAATTAATAATCTAGAGATTCTAGAGATAAAAAAATAAATTAATCTGGGAATTTTATTTACATTATTAAAATTTAAATATCCAATAAAAATAAGAGAAAAAAATTCTAAAATTATTCATTTTATAAAAATATTTTCTAAAAAAAAAATAGATAATGAAAGTAAAATAAGGGAAAATTTAATAAAAATATTTAATTGGGAAATTTTTATAAATAATTTATAATTAAATTTAATTTAAATTATTTAACAATAGTATAAATATTATACATATATATTCTATCAAAATAATCCTTTTATCAGGCATATTGTTTTATTTATGTTTAAGTTTAATAATATATATATATATATATATATATATATATTAAATATATCTTAGTGTAAAAGCATTTAAAAATTTGAATTTTAAGGAACTAAAAAAATTAGTAGATATATAAAATTATAATATATAATTTTATTAAATATTTATAAAAGAAATTAATCTATATTTAGATCATGAGTCTAATAACTTAAATTTAGTTTATTTATAAAGATATAATTTAAAATTTATTTTTAATTGCAATTTAAATGTTATAAAATTAACTAATATCCAAATTAAAAAATTTTAATTTATATATATATATATATATATATATATATATATATATATATATATATATATATATAATAAAATTATAAAATTAAGAAAATTAATAAAATTAAGGAATTTTGTATTAAAATTAAATATAGAATAATTTTTTAATATTTATAAGTTAAGTAAATAAATATTAAATAGAATTTAAAATTGTGAATAATATATATAATATTTATAATTTAAAATTGTGAAATAATATATATAATATATGATATATAAATATAATTTAAAATAAAGTATAATGGGATAAAATAAATTAAATTAATTTTTTTATAAAAATTAATTTTCAAAAAGATAATGATAAATTATTAAAGATCTAATATTAAAATTGTCTACTAGAATACAATAGCAAATAATATAAAATATTTTAATATAAGGAACTTTATATTTTTTTCAATTTTTTATAAGTTTGAATATAATTTTATATTTGTATTTTTTTAACATATATTTAAATTTGTAAAAATGTATTTAAATTGAAAATTTAATGTTTTATTGTAACTATTAAATAAGATTAAAATAAATTATATATATATATATATATATATATATATATATATAATTTTAAAATTAAATTTATTATTAGAATTAATAGAATTAATTAATTTTAATTATTTAATTATTTATTTATATTTTGTTAAAATTAAATTAAAATTATTTAATAATTAAGAAATTAAAATTTTTTTATAATTATTTAAATATAAATTAAAGTTTAAATAATTATTAAATTATTTAATTTAATATTTATATTTTGATTTTTGTTTATTAAAATTAAATTTTTAATTTAATAATTAAAAAAGTTGTATTAAATATATTATTTTTATTAGAAAATTATATATTAAATAAAAATTAAATATTAAGGTATAGTAGAAAAGGGTTATATATTTTTAAAATATATAATCCTAACGTTCTTTAATATATATATATATATATATATTATAAATATAAATAAATTAAATTTTTAATTTAATAATTAAAAAAGTTATATTAAATAATATTATATTATTAAATATTAAGGTATAGAATAAAGAGTAGAGGATTATATATTTTTTAAGTATATAATCCTAACGTTCTTTAATGTTTATATATATATATATATATATATATATTATATATTAAATTTTTAATTTAATAATTAAAATTATATTAAATATTATTTTATTAAAAAATTATATATTAAATAAAAATTAAATTAAATATTAAGATTATAAAAATAAAGGATTATATATTTTTAAATATATAATCTTAATGTTTTTATATATATATATATATATATATATTAAAATTAAATTTTTAATTTAATAATTAAGAAAGTTATATTAATATTAATTAAATATTAAGGTATAGTATAAGGAGAATAGAGGATTATATATTTTATTTTTTAAGTATATAATCCTAACGTTCTTTAATATTATATATATATATATATATATATATATATATATATATATATTAAAATTAAATTTTTAATTTAATAATTAAGAAGGTTATATTAATATTAATTAAATATTAAGGTATAGTAATAAGGAGAATAGAGGATTATATATTTTATTTTTTAAGTATATAATCCTAACGTTCTTTAATATATATATATATATATATATATATATATATATATATATATATATATATATATATATATATATATATATATTAAAATTAAATTTTTAATTTAATAATTAAGAAGGTTATATTAATATTAATTAAATATTTAGGTATAGTATAAGGAGAATAAAGGATTATATATTTTATTTTTTAAGTATATAATCCTAACGTTCTTTAATATTTATATATATATATATATATATATATATATATATATATATATATATATATATATATATATATATATATATATATATATATAAATAAATTAAATTTTTAATTTAATAATTAATAAAGTTATATTAATATTAATTAAATATTAAGGTATAGATAAGGAGAATAGAGGAATAGAGGATTATATATTTTATTTTTTAAGTATATAATCCTAACGTTCTTTAATATTTATATATATATATATATATATATATATATATATATATATATATATATATATATATATATAATTAAATTTTTAATTTAATAATTAATAAAGTTATATTAATATTAATTAAATATTAAGGTATAGTATAAGGAGAATAGAGGATTATATATTTTTTAAGTATATAATCCTAATGTTCTTTAATATTTATATATATATATATATATATATATAAATAAATAAATATTAAATTTTTAATTTAATAATTAAGAAAGTTATATTAAATAATATTATTTTATTAAAAAATTATATATTAAATAAAAATTAAATATTAAGGAATAGAAAAATAAAGGATTATATATTTTTTAAATATATAATCCTAACGTTCTTTAATATATATATATATATATATATATATATATATATATATTATATATATATATATATATATTAAAATTAAATTTTTAATTTAATAATTAAGAAAATTATATTAATATTAATTAAATATTAAGGTATATGGAATAAAGGGTTATATATTTTTTTAAATATATAATTTTAACGTTCTTTAATATATATATATATATATATATATATATATTAAAATTAAAAGTTTTTAATTTAATAATTAAAAAAGTTATATAAAATATTTTTATTAAAAAATTATATATTTAAATAAAAATTAAATATTAAAATAAGAAAGTAAGATTAGATATTTATCATAAATATATAAATTTTAATGTTTTAAAATTTTATATAAAAATTAAATTTTTAATTTAATAATCAAAAATATATTAAAATTATTTAAAAATAAAATTAAATTATAAGTAAATGATTATAATATATATATATATATATATATATTATATTA
Source organism: Osmia lignaria lignaria (assembly GCF_051020975.1). NCBI lineage: Eukaryota > Metazoa > Arthropoda > Insecta > Hymenoptera > Megachilidae > Osmia > Osmia lignaria. Next base: position 4,861 of record NW_027478358.1, on the reverse strand, counting down.
TATTTAAATTATAAATTTCTAATTTTAAAAAATATTTTTAAATTTGCAATTTAATGTTTTAAATAAACTATAGAAATTTAAAATTTATAATTTAATGTTTTATATTATAGAAATTTAAAATTATATATATATATATATATATATATATATATATATATAAATATTTATATAAAAATAATATTATTATTTATCTCAGTATAATATTAATTAATTAATATAAATTCTTTCCCACAGATTAATATATTTATTATATATTAAATATTTATATAAAAATAATATTATTATTTATCCCAGTATAATATTAATTAATTAATATAAATTCCTTCTCACAGATCAATATTTAATTTTTATATTTAATTTTTATATAAAAATAATATTATTATTTATCCCAGTATAATATTAATTAATTAATATAAATTCCTTCCCATAGACTAATATATTTATTATATATTAAATATTTATATAAAAATAATATTATTATTTATCCCAGTATAATATTAATTAATTAATATAAATTCCTTCCCATAGACTAATATATTTATTATATATTAAATATTTATATAAAAATAATATTATTATTTATCCCAGTATAATATTAATTAATTAATATAAATTCCTTCCCATAGACTAATATATTTATTATATATTAAATATTTATATAAAAATAATATTATTGTTTATCCCAGTATAATATTAATTAATTAATATAAATTCCTTCCCATAGACTAATATATTTATTATATATTAAATATTTATATAAAAATAATATTATTATTTATCCCAGTATAATATTAATTAATTAATATAAATTCCTTCCCATAGACTAATATATTTATTATATATTAAATATTTATATAAAAATAATATTATTATTTATCCCAGTATAATATTAATTAATTAATATAAATTCCTTCCCATAGACTAATATATTTATTATATATTAAATATTTATATAAAAATAATATTATTATTTATCCCAGTATAATATTAATTAATTAATATAAATTCCTTCCCATAGACTAATATATTTATTATATATTAAATATTTATATAAAAATAATATTATTATTTATCCCAGTATAATATTAATTAATTAATATAAATTCCTTCCCATAGACTAATATATTTATTATATATTAAATATTTATATAAAAATAATATTATTATTTATCCCAGTATAATATTAATTAATTAATATAAATTCCTTCCCATAGACTAATATATTTATTATATATTAAATATTTATATAAAAATAATATTATTATTTATCCCAGTATAATATTAATTAATTAATATAAATTCCTTCCCATAGACTAATATATTTATTATATATTAAATATTTATATAAAAATAATATTATTATTTATCCCAGTATAATATTAATTAATTAATATAAATTCCTTCCCATAGACTAATATATTTATTATATATTAAATATTTATATAAAAATAATATTATTATTTATCCCAGTATAATATTAATTAATTAATATAAATTCCTTCCCATAGACTAATATATTTATTATATATTAAATATTTATATAAAAATAATATTATTATTTATCCCAGTATAATATTAATTAATTAATATAAATTCCTTCCCATAGACTAATATATTTATTATATATTAAATATTTATATAAAAATAATATTATTATTTATCCCAGTATAATATTAATTAATTAATATAAATTCTTTCTTATAGACTAATATATTTATTATATATTAAATATTTATATAAAAATAATATTATTATTTATCCTAGTATAATATTAATTAATTAATATAAATTCCTTCCCATAGACTAATATATTTATTATATATTAAATATTTATATAAAAATAATATTATTATTTATCCCAGTATAATATTAATTAATTAATATAAATTCTTTCTTATAGACTAATATATTTATTATATATTAAATATTTATATAAAAATAATATTATTATTTATCCCAGTATAATATTAATTAATTAATATAAATTCTTTTCCATAGACTAATATATTTATTATATATTAAATATTTATATAAAAATAATATTATTATTTATCTCAGTATAATATTAATTAATTAATATAAATTCTTTCTTATAGACTAATATATTTATTATATATTAAATATTTATATAAAAATAATATTATTATTTATCCCAGTATAATATTAATTAATTAATATAAATTCCTTTCCATAGACCAATATTTAATTTTTATATTTAATTTTTATATTAAAATTAAATTGATTTCCTTCCTACAGACCAATATTTAATTTTTATATTTAATTTTTATATTAAAATTAAATTGATTTCCTTCCTACAGATCAATATTTAATTTTTATATTTAATTTTTATATTAAAATTAAATTGATTTTCTTCCCACAGACCAATATTTAATTTTTATATTTAATTTTTATATTAAAATTAAATTGATTTTCTTCCTACAGATCAATATTTAATTTTTATATTTAATTTTTATATTAAAATTAAATTGATTTCCTTCCCACAGACCAATATTTAATTTTTATATTTAATTTTTATATTAAAATTAAATTGATCTTTCCCACAGATTAATATTTAATTTTTATATTTAATTTTTATATTAAAATTAAATTGATTTCCTTCCTACAGATCAATATTTAATTTTTATATTTAATTTTTATATTAAAATTAAATTGATTTTTTCTACAGACCAATATTTAATTTTTATATTTAATTTTTATATTAAAATTAAATTGATTTCCTTCCCACAGACCAATATTTAATTTTTATATTTAATTTATATATTAAAATTAAATTGATCTTTCCCACAGATCAATATTTAATTTTTATATTTAATTTTTATATTAAAATTAAATTGATTTCCTTCCTACAGACCAATATTTAATTTTTATATTTAATTTTTATATTAAAATTAAATTGATTTCCTTCCCACAGACCAATATTTAATTTTTATATTTAATTTTTATATTAAAATTAAATTGATTTCCTTCCCACAGACCAATATTTAATTTTTATATTTAATTTTTATATTAAAATTAAATTGATTTCCTTCCCACAGATCAATATTTAATTTTTATATTTAATTTTTATATTAAAATTAAATTGATCTTTCCCACAGATCAATATTTAATTTTTATATTTAATTTTTATATTAAAATTAAATTGATCTTTCTCACAGATCAATATTTAATTTTTATATTTAATTTTTATATTAAAATTAAATTGATCTTTCTCACAGATCAATATTTAATTTTTATATTTAATTTTTATATTAAAATTAAATTGATTTCCTTCTCACAGATCAATATTTAATTTTTATATTAAAATTAAATTGATCTTTTCCACAGACCAATATTTAATTTTTATATTTAATTTTTATATTAAAATTAAATTGATTTCCTTCCCACAGATCAATATTTAATTTTTATATTTAATTTTTATATTAAAATTAAATTGATTTCCTTCCCACAGATCAATATTTAATTTTTATATTTAATTTTTATATTAAAATTAAATTGATTTCCTTCCCACAGACCAATATTTAATTTTTATATTTAATTTTTATATTAAAATTAAATTGATCTTTCCTACAGACCAATATTTAATTTTTATATTTAATTTTTATATTAAAATTAAATTGATCTTTCTCACAGATCAATATTTAATTTTTATATTTAATTTTTATATTAAAATTAAATTGATTTCCTTCCCACAGACCAATATTTAATTTTTATATTTAATTTTTATATTAAAATTAAATTGATTTCCTTCCCACAGACCAATATTTAATTTTTATATTTAATTTTTATATTAAAATTAAATTGATTTTTCCCACAGATCAATATTTAATTTTTATATTTAATTTTTATATTAAAATTAAATTGATTTCTTTTCCACAGACCAATATTTAATTTTTATATTTAATTTTTATATTAAAATTAAATTGATTTCCTTCCCACAGACCAATATTTAATTTTTATATTTAATTTTTATATTAAAATTAAATTGATCTTTCCCATAGATCAATATTTAATTTTTATATTAAAATTAAATTGATCTTTCCTACAGACCAATATTTAATTTTTATATTTAATTTTTATATTAAAATTAAATTGATCTTTCCTACAGACCAATATTTAATTTTTATATTTAATTTTTATATTAAAATTAAATTGATCTTTCTCACAGATCAATATTTAATTTTTATATTTAATTTTTATATTAAAATTAAATTGATTTCCTTCCCACAGACCAATATTTAATTTTTATATTTAATTTTTATATTAAAATTAAATTGATTTCCTTCCCACAGACCAATATTTAATTTTTATATTTAATTTTTATATTAAAATTAAATTGATTTTTCCCACAGATCAATATTTAATTTTTATATTTAATTTTTATATTAAAATTAAATTGATTTCTTTTCCACAGACCAATATTTAATTTTTATATTTAATTTTTATATTAAAATTAAATTGATTTCCTTCCCACAGACCAATATTTAATTTTTATATTTAATTTTTATATTAAAATTAAATTGATCTTTCCCACAGATCAATATTTAATTTTTATATTAAAATTAAATTGATCTTTCCTACAGACCAATATTTAATTTTTATATTTAATTTTTATATTAAAATTAAATTGATCTTTCTCACAGATCAATATTTAATTTTTATATTTAATTTTTATATTAAAATTAAATTGATTTCCTTCCCACAGACCAATATTTAATTTTTATATTTAATTTTTATATTAAAATTAAATTGATTTCCTTCCCACAGACCAATATTTAATTTTTATATTTAATTTTTATATTAAAATTAAATTGATCTTTCCCACAGATCAATATTTAATTTT
>NW_027478357.1:0-20529 GCF_051020975.1 Osmia lignaria lignaria | reverse complement strand
ATTTTTAATTTTAATATTATTATTTAAGGGAACGTTAGATTTATTCTAAATTGATTAGTCCTATAATTTATATATAGAATATGAATTATTAAATAATAAAAATTATATTAAAATTGTATTAAATTTTATATTTAGATTTATAATTTTTTAATTTTAATATTTATTATTTAAGGGAACGTTAGATTTATTTAAATGATAGTCTATAATTTATATAGAGAATATGAATTATTAAATAATAAAAATTATATTAAAAATTGTATTAAATTTTATATTTAGATTTATAATTTTTAATTTTAATATTTATTATTTAAGGGGAACGTTAGATTTATTTAAATGATAGTCCTATAATTTATATAGAGAATATGAATTATTAAATAATAAAAATTATATTAAAAATTGTATTAAATTTTATATTTAGATTTATAATTTTTAATTTTAATATTTATTATTTAAGGGAACGTTAGATTTATCTAAATGATAGTTTTATAATTTATATAGAGAATATGAATTATTAAATAATAAAAATTATATTAAAAATTGTATTTTAAATTTTATATTTAGATTTATGATTTTTAATTTTAATATTTATTATTTAAGGGAACGTTAGATTTATTTAAATGATAGTCCTATAATTTATATAGAGAATATGAATTATTAAATAATAAAAATTATATTAAAAATTGTATTAAATTTTATATTTAGATTTATAATTTTTAATTTTAATATTTATTATTTAAAGGAACGTTAGATTTATCTAAATGATAGTTTTATAATTTATATAGAGAATATGAATTATTAAATAATAAAAATTATATTAAAAATTGTATTTTAAATTTTATATTTAGATTTATGATTTTTAATTTTAATATTTATTATTTAAAGGAATGTTAGATTTATTTAAATGATAGTCCTATAATTTATATAGAGAATATGAATTATTAAATAATAAAAATTATATTAAAAATTGTATTAAATTTTATATTTAGATTTATAATTTTTAATTTTAATATTTATTATTTAAAGGAACGTTAGGACTATCTAAATGATAGTCCTATAATTTATATAGAGAATATGAATTATTAAATAATAAAAATTATATTAAAAATTGTATTAAATTTTATATTTAGATTTATAATTTTTAATTTTAATATTTATTATTTAAGGGAACGTTAGATTTATTTAAATGATAGTCCTATAATTTATATAGAGAATATGAATTATTAAATAATAAAAATTATATTAAAAATTGTATTAAATTTTATATTTAGATTTATAATTTTTAATTTTAATATTTATTATTTAAGGGAACGTTAGATTTATCTAAATGATAGTCCTATAATTTATATAGAGAATATGAATTATTAAATAATAAAAATTATATTAAAAATTGTATTTTAAATTTTATATTTAGATTTATGATTTTTAATTTTAATATTTATTATTTAAAGGAATGTTAGATTTATCTAAATGATAGTCCTATAATTTATATAGAGAATATGAATTATTAAATAATAAAAATTATATTAAAAATTGTATTAAATTTTATATTTAGATTTATAATTTTTAATTTTAATATTTATTATTTAAAGGAACATTAGGGCTATTTAAATGATAGTCCTATAATTTATATAGAGAATATGAATTATTAAATAATAAAAATTATATTAAAAATTGTATTAAATTTTATATTTAGATTTATAATTTTTAATTTTAATATTTATTATTTAAGGGAACGTTAGAATTATCTAAATGATAGTCCTATAATTTATATAGAGAATATGAATTATTAAATAATAAAAATTATATTAAAAATTGTATTTTAAATTTTATATTTAGATTTATGATTTTTAATTTTAATATTTATTATTTAAATGAACCGTTAGGATTATCTAAATGATTTATAATTTATATAGAGAATATGAATTATTAAATAATAAAAATTATATTAAAAATTGTATTTTAAATTTTATATTTAGATTTATGATTTTTAATTTTAATATTTATTATTTAAAGGAACGTTAGGACTATCTAAATGATAGTCCTATAATTTATATAGAGAATATGAATTATTAAATAATAAAAATTATATTAAAAATTGTATTTTAAATTTTTATATTAAAGTTTTATTTTTAAAATTGTTTTAGTTTTGTATAAAAATATAAATTTTAATTTTATAAAATTAAATAAATTTAGAATTAATATAAATTTTTTATATTTAAATTTAAAATTATTTTTATTATTATTTATTTTTAATTTAAATTAGGAATAGTTTATGTATATATATATATATATATATATATATATATATATATATAAATTTATATATTAAAATTTATAATTAAATTAATTGTATAATAAATTAATTTTAATATATATATATATATATATATATATATGAATAGAAAAAGTATTTTAAATTTAATTTTGTGAATTTAATTTATTAGAAAAAATTTTGATTTTAGATTTATAATTAATTAAATTATTTAAATATATATAAAGTTTAATATAGGGTATTTATTTAAATAATAAATATTATTAGTTAATTAATATATAATACTTTTAATTAAAATGAAAGTTTTTAATGGAAAATAATTTTATTAAATTTTAATTTAGTGCCAGCAATAGCGGTTAAACTAGATTTAAGAGTTAATTTTTTTAAATATAGTAATTTTATAATTAATAATTAATAAAATTAAATTTATAATGGTGAAATATAATAATTTTATAATAATTAATAATTATTTAATGGAAATTACAAAGATTAAAAAGTAAGACTAGGATTAGATACCCTATTATATTAATTTTAAAAAATAATTAATTATTAAATGTAAAGCATTAAAATTATAAGATATGGCAGTTATATAAAATTTTAGGGGAACTTGTATATTAATTTGATGATCCACGATAGGAAGTACTAATAAAATATTATAAATTATTTTTGTATTGTTGTTTAAAAATTTTGTATAAATATTATAATTAAAATTTTATTATATTTAAAAAAAATTCAAATCAAAATAAAGTATTTATTAGATAATATGAGTTACATTAATAAATAATTTTTGAGTTAGAAGTTTTAATATTTTTAATAAAAAGGATTTAAAAGTAAAATTAATTGTTATATTAATTTGAATTTTTTTTTTATATAATGTACAAATTGCCCGTCAATTTCAATAAAATTTGAAATAAGTCGTAACAAAGTAAGAATATTGGAAAATGTTCTTAGATAAAATTTTAGTTTAAATAAAATTTTTCAATTACACTGAAAAGATTAATTTAATTATTAAAATTTTAATTAATTAATTAAATAAAATTTTTTTATTGTTTTAATTAGTATATTATAAAAAGTTTTTATAAAAATTTTATGTTAAAGTAATATTTTAAGAAATAATAAATATATTTATATATATAAGTAATGTAAATGAAATTTTAAAATTTTATAAATTAAAGTAAAATTTTGTACCTTTTGTATCAGGGTTAATTTAAAAATTTTTAATAAATTAAATATCTCGAAATTAAAAGAGTTAAATATATAAAATTTTTTTTGTTGAATAAAAATTATAAATATATATTTAGAGATTAGATGTTATTCAATTTTAATGATATCTAGTTATTTTTGAATTAAATTTAATTTATATATTTTTTAAAGTAAATTTAAATAAAAAAGTTTATTTTAGAAAATATAAATAATTTATGGGATAATCTATAAATTAAATTTATATAATAATTTAAATTAAAATTAAAAAGATTAATTTTAAAATTTAAAAGAATTTAATGAGTATTTAATAATTTATTAATAAATTTTTAATTATAGTAAAATTAATTATATATATTGATTTTAAAAAAAAAATAATTTTAATAATATTAGTTATAATATAATGATTAAATTAGTAATTTAATTTGTATAAATTATTTTATGAATAGTATATATATAAATATATATTTAAGTAACTAGGCAAAATAATTATATTCACCTGTTTAACAAAAACATGTCTTTTTGAATTTAATATAAAGTCAGTTCTGCTCAATGAGGAATTAAATAGCTGCAGTATTTTGACTGTACAAAGGTAGCATAATCAATTGTCTTTTAATTGAAGGCTGGGATGAATGAATTAATGAAATATAAACTGTCTCAATAATATAAAATAAATTTAAATTTTGAGTCAAAATGCTTAATTTTATTTAAGGGACGATAAGACCCTATAGAATTTTATATATTATAAATTTTATAAATTGTATTAATATATTTAGTTGGGAGGATTTTTAAATTTATTTAACTTTAAAATTTTAAAATATTGATTGATAGAATTTTAAATTGAAATATAATTAATAATATAAAAATAAATTACCTTAGGGATAACAGCGTAATATTTTTGGAAAGATCAAATTGAAAAAGGTGTTTGCGACCTCGATGTTGAATTAAAATTAATTATAAATGCAGGTGTTTATAAATTTAGTCTGTTCGACTATTAAAATTTTACATGATTTGAGTTCAGATCGACGTGAGTCAGATTGGTTTCTATCTTTAAAAAGATTTAAGATTTTTGTACGAAAGGACTAAGTTTTAAAAATAATTTTTAATTAATTATTAATAAGTTAAATTATCTTGGCAGAGTAGTGCATTAAATTTAGAATTTAAATAATATATATATAATTATAGATAATAATTTATTTAAATTTTATTTATTTATTAATTACTGTAGTGATAGTATTAATTGGGGTAGCATTTTTAACATTATTGGAACGAAAAATTTTAGGTTATATTCAAATTCGTAAAGGTCCAAATAAAGTAGGAATTAAAGGTTTATTACAACCTTTTTCTGATGCAATTAAATTGTTTTCTAAAGAATATATATATTTGGATAAAATTAATTTATATATATATATATTAGGTCCAATAATTATATTATTAATTTCGGTATTTTATTGATTATTAATGCCTTATTTTAGAAATTGAATAAATTTTAAATTTGGATTGGTATTTTTATTTTTAATATTAAGTTTAAGAGTTTATCCAACTATAATAATAGGATGATCATCTAATTCAATTTATGCAATATTAGGGTGTTTACGATCTATTTCTCAATCTATTTCTTTTGAAGTGAGATTATTTTTTATATTTTTTGTTATTATAATATTTATTGAGAGATTTTCTTTAGAAACATTTATTAAATTTCAATTTAATGTAAAATTTATTTTTTTTTTTTTTCCTTTATATTTTATATTAATTATTAGAATAATAATTGAATTGAATCGGGCTCCTTTTGATTTAATTGAGGGGGAGTCTGAATTAGTTTCAGGATTTAATGTTGAATATTATAGGGGGAGATTTTCTTTAATTTTTATAGCTGAATATATAATAATTTTATTTATAAGATTGATTATATCAATTATTTTTTTTAATTTTAATTATTCAATTTTTACTTTATTAATAATTTTATATCATAATTTTTTTTTTATTTGAATTCGAAGAATTATACCTCGAATTCGATATGATGAATTAATATATATATGTTGAAAAAAATTTTTATCTTTTATTTTAATTTATATATATATTAATTTTATTTTAAAAATATTAATAAATTTATATATTTAAATTAATAGAAAGTTATTTTTCTTTAATATATTTTCAAAATATATGTCTATTCAGACTCATTAATTAATAATTATAGATGATTTTATCTCAAAATTTTATAAAATATATATTTGAAAAAAAAAATATAAAGTATATATTTGTAAAAATTAGATTAATTAAAGTGTAAGGATAATCAATAGGTTGTCTTCCTAATCAAGTTAAAATGATGAAATTATTAATAAAAAATCAAAATAAGAAATTATTTAATGGGTAAAATTTATTAGTTTTAAATTTATGATTTATTATAAATGGGAGAATAAAAAGAATTAAAATAGAAAAAAGTAAAGCTAATACTCCCCCTAATTTATTGGGAATAGCTCGTAAAATTGAATAAGCAAATAGGAAATATCATTCAGGTTTAATATGTTGTGGGGTATTTATAGGGTTTGCAATAGATCAATTATCAGGATCATTTAATATATTAGGATTTTGTAGAATAATAAATCTAAATGATATAAAAATTATAAAAAATCCAAGAATATCTTTGGATGAGAAATATGAGTGGAAAGGAATTTTATAAATATTTCTATTTGTTCCTATTGGATTATTAGATCCAGTTATATGAAGGAAATAAAGATGTATAATAACTATTATTAGAATTAATAATGGTAAAATAAAATGTAATGAAAAGAATCGATTTAATGTAGCATTATTAATAGAAAATCCTCCTCAGATTCATTCTACAATTGTTTGTCCAATATAAGGGATTGCAGAAAGAAGATTTGTAATTACTGTTGCTCCTCAAAAAGATATTTGTCCTCATGGTAAAACATATCCTATAAAAGCAGTTCCTATTGAAGTTAATAAAATAATAATTCCAATATTTCATACATGTTGAGATGAATAACATTGATAAAAAATATTTCGTCTAATATGTATATATATACAAAGAAAATAAAATGATGCCCCATTTAAATGAATATAACGAAATATTCATCCAGAATTAACATTTTTTATAATGTGAATAATTCTATCAAAAGCATAATTAATATTTGGACAATAATGCATAGATAAAATGAAACCTGAAATAATTTGAATTAATAAAAGAATTCCTAAAATTGATCCAAAGTTTCATAAATAATTAATGTTTACTGGGGTAGGATGAATATTGAATGAAGAATAAATGATATTAAGAAATTTATTAGATTTAAAAATTTTTAAATATTTATTTTTCATTAAATTTTAATTTTACGAAGAGGGATTATTTTAATTGTAGATATTTTGAATGAAAGAGTTAAGCAAATTAATAAGAATAAGATTATAAAAATAGTTAAATAATTTATTGGATAAAAATAAATATTTTGAATTTTAAATAAATTATTATTTAAAATTATGTTTTCTGTAAATATAAAAATTGGTATTCAATTAATAAAATGAATAATTATAATAAAAGAAATAAAAAAAAAATTAATAGAAGTGATTAGTTCAAAAAATTTTATTTTTGAATTTTCATTGTTAATTAATCTTACAAAATAATTAAATATAATTATTATTCCTCCGATTAAAGAAATTGAAATTATAAAAGAGTATATTGAATTATTTATATTTAAAAATATTAAAGTAGATGAGGATAAGGTGAAAATAATAAAAGAGAATAAAATAGTAATTGGATGTAGTGAAGAAAGTAATAAAATATTTGTGATAATAAATAGATTTATGAATATAAATAAAATTTTTGATATTAACATTAACAAAATATAGTTTAAATAAAAATTTTAATTTTGGGAATTAAAGATATTTATAAAATTATTTTGAAATTAGACTTTAGAAAAAATTTTCAATATTAATTTACAAAATTAATGTTTTTTTTAAACTATAAAGTCTAATTTATTTTAAAAAGATATTTTTTAATTTTAATAGTTTTAATTTTTATAATAATATTAATAATTAATAAGTATTTTTTAATATTTTTAATTAGAATGGAATTTTTCGTAGTATTGAATTTAATAATTTTAATATTAAATGAGTTGGAATATTTAAGGTGAATATTTATATATTATTTAATTTTTTCTGTTTGTGAAGCTGTTTTAGGATTATCAATTGTAGTGTCAATATTGAGAATTATTGGAAATCAAGGTTTTATAATAATAAATTTAAAATGTTAATAATAGAAAGTATAATTTTTATAGTTGGATTTTTAATTATTAATTTTAATATTTATAAAAAGTTATATTTTATTAGAAATATAATATTTTTATTGAGTTTTTTGATATTAAGAATGAATAGATTTTTTATGGAATGAATTAATTTAAGATTAAATTTTGGATTAAATTTTTATTCTTATGGAATTATTATGATATCTTTATGGATTTTTGGATTAGTATTTATGAGAATTAATCAGGAAAAAAATTTGATTTTATGTTTAAATTTATTAATATTAATATTAATTGTTTTAGTAATAAATTTTTTTAGAATAAATATATTAATATTTTATTTTTTTTTTGAAGTAAGTTTATTAATTATTTTTTTTTTTATTATGAAATGAGGAATAGGATTTTTACGAATTTATGCAAGATATTATTTGATATTTTATACTTTATTTTTTTCATTACCTTTATTATTAGTATTATTTTATTTATTTAATTTAATAGGGTCTTTAAGATTTTTATTATTAGAAAGAATAAAATTTAAGTTAAATAAAATTTTATTTTTATATTTAATTATAGGATTTTTAGTAAAAATACCAATATATATAATTCATGGTTGATTATTAAAAGCTCATGTAGAAGCTCCTGTATTTGGATCAATAATTTTAGCTGCAATTTTATTAAAGTTAGGGTCTTATGGATTATTACGATTAATAATGATTTTTTTTCAAAATTTTTTAGAAATGAATAAGTATTTTATTGAAATTGGATTATTGGGAAGGATTATTTTAAGATTTAGTTGTTTTCGACAAATTGATATAAAAATTTTAGTAGCAATATCTTCTGTTGTTCATATAAATTTATTAATAGCTTCTATATTTACTATAAGAAAATTAAGATTTTTAGGTTCATATTTAATAATAATTGCTCATGGGTTGTGTTCTTCTGGATTATTTTATTTATTAAATTTATGTTATTTGGAGACTCATAGACGATTGATAATTATTAATAAGGGTGTTTTAATTTTTATGCCTTCTATATCATTGATATGATTTTTAATATGTTCTTCAAATATAGCTGCTCCTTTTTCTTTAAATTTAGTTGGGGAAATTTTTTTATTGATAAGATTAGTTAATTGAATAAGATTATTAATAATTAAATTATTTTTTTATTGTTTAGTTAGATTTATGTATTCTTTATATTTTTTTAGATTTATTGTTCATGGAAAGAATTTTTTTTATAAAAGATTAAGAAGAGGAAAATTAATTAATTATTTAATTTTATTATTTCATTGAATTCCTTTAAATATAGTTATTTTAAATTTAAGAATTTTTATTTAATTTAAATAGTTTAAAAAAAAATTTTGAAATGTGGGTTCAAAGATGTAAATTAAGTACTTTAAATTATTTTAATTATATTTGTATATATATTATTTGTATTTACGGGATTTTTTTTTTTATTTATAATAATTATTTTTTTTAATAGGAATTTAATTATTTTAGAATGAATAATTTATAGATATAATAGAATAAAATTTTCTTTTTTTATTTATTTAGATTTTTATAGAATAATATTTTTAATATTAGTTTCACTTATTTCTATAGTTGTATTAATTTATAGAATTTATTATATAGAAGGGGATAAATTTATAAATCGATTTATTATTTTAGTAATTTTATTTGTAGTATCAATATATTTTATAATTTTGAGACCTAGATTTTTAACAATTTTATTAGGATGAGATGGTTTAGGATTAATTTCTTATTGTTTAATTATTTATTATCAAAATGATAAAGCTTATAATGCTGGAATATTAACAATTTTTAGAAATCGTGTAGGGGATGTGGGAATTTTATTAATAATTACTATGGGAATAATATATGGGAGGTGAAATTTAATAATTTATAAATTTAATTTATTAATATTAATTTTATTAGTATTAGTAGCTTTTACAAAAAGAGCTCAAATTCCATTTACTTTATGATTACCTGCTGCAATAATAGCTCCTACTCCTGTCTCATCTTTAGTTCATTCTTCAACTTTAGTAACAGCTGGGGTTTATTTATTAATTCGATATAATAAATTTTTGTTTTTAGGATGTTTTAATAAATATATTTTATTAATTTCTAGGTTAACTATATTTATAGCGGGTTTAATTGCAAATTATGAATTTGATTTTAAAAAAATTATTGCTTTATCGACTTTAAGTCAATTAAGATTAATAATAAGAATTTTAAGATTAGGATTTTGGGAAATAGCTTTTTTTCATTTAGTAATTCATGCTTTATTTAAATCTTTAATATTTTTATGTGTGGGTAGATTTATTCATAATTTTAATAGAAATCAAGATATCCGATGTTATGGTGGTATAATTTATATTTATCCTTTTAAAACTATAGTTTTAATTTTTTCTTTAATATGTTTAATAGGATTTCCTTTTATATCAGGATATTTTTCTAAAGATATAATTATGGAATTAATTTTTTTAAGAAAAATAAATATAATTAGAATAATATTTTTAATTTTTTCTACAATTTTTACTGTATCTTATTCTATTCGATTAATTATATTTATTTTATTTTCTAAAAAAAATTATTATGTAAATTTAATTAAGAAAGAAGGTATTTTGGTAAATTTTTGTATATTTATTTTATTAATAACTATTTTTTTTATTGGATATTTATATTTTAAAATTTTTAATTTAAATTATTTAATTGTATTAACAATAAATTTAAAAATTATGGTTATAAAATTAATTTTATGTGGAATTTTGATTGGGCAGTTTTTTTATTTTAATTCTTATAAAAATTTAATAATAGGAAATTTTATAAGAACAATATTTTATATCGAAAAAATTTATTTGTATTATGATTTACCTTTAAATATAGTTATATTGTATGAAAATATTCATGAAAAAAATTTATTTGAATTTAAGATTAAATTTATAAAATTGAAATTTTATTTATTTAAATATAAGTTAAATGAATATAATTTTATGAATATATTATTAACTAATTTATTAATAATATTAATTTTTATTTTTTTAATTTAAAATTTAAATAGCTTAAGAAGAGCATAATATTGAAGATATTAAGGTAATTTTAATATTTTTAAATAAAATTTTTATAAATATAATTTTTATAAATAAATTTTATATTTATTAATATTATACTGAAAATATAAAGTTTTATTAAACTATATAAAAATTATTTAGAAATAATAATATATAAAATATTAAATTTAGAATTAGAAGTTCTATTTAAATTTATTTCTTTAATTGGAATTTTAATTCAATAAATTTATTAACAATAAATTGCTTCTATTTTAGCTTCAATTAATATTAATATGTATATATTATATATATAAATATATGAAGTAATTTTTACAATTAATTTCGGCTTAATATTAGACTTTTTTAGTCCATATATTAAAAAATTCAATTTAATAATCTATAACTTCATTCAATAAGTAGACTAATAATTATTAAAAAAATAAAAATTAAAATAATTAATATTAAAAAAATAGATTTAAATTTTATTAAAAAGATAGATGGTAAAATTAAGATAATTTCAATATCAAAAATTAAGAATAGTAAAGTAATTAGGAAAAATTGTGTAGAAAATGGGAGACGGGAGTTTGATTGGGAGTTAAATCCACATTCAAATGGGGTAATTTTTTCTCGATTTAATGGTTTATATATTCTTAAATAAAAATTAATTAATATAAGTATAGAAGTAATAATTATTATAAAATAAAATAAAAATATAATATTAAAAATTATATATATTAATTTTATAAATTTTTTAATTGGAAATTAAATGTAATTAAGTTTATACTATATATATATTAATTATTATTATATTTAAAATATTCATCAATAAATTGAAATATATAAAAATAATCAAATTACATCTACAAAATGTCAATATCAAGATGCTGCTTCAAAATTAAAATGATGAGTTGCAGAAAAATGTAGATTAATTAATCGGATTAGTGTAATAAATAAGAAAATAATTCCAATAATTACATGTAATCCGTGAAATCCTGTTGCTATAAAGAAAATAGATCCAAAAATTCTATCATTAAAACAGAATGGAGCTTCTATATATTCAATAAATTGGAGAAAAGAAAAATATATTCCTAAAATAATAGTAATTATTAGAGAAATTTTTCTTTCTATATAATTTTTATTTAATAATCTATTGTGACTTCAAGTTAGGGAAATTCCTGAAGAAATTAAAATTAATGAATTTAATAAAGGGATTCTAAATGGATTGAATATGATAATATTTTTAGGGGGTCAAAGTAAACCAATTTCTATTCCTGGGGAACTTATAGAATGAAAATAAGTTCAAAATAATGAAATAAAAAAAAAAAATTCTGAAATAATAAATAAGATTATTCTAAATTTTATTAGTTTTAAAACTAAAAATGTATGAAATCCTTGAAAAGTTCTTTCTCGAATAATATCTCGTCATCAAAAAAATATAGAAGAGATTAAGATAAGAAAATTAATAAAAATTAAAAAAAAATTTAAGTAAAAGAATCATATTACTAATCTTAATAATAAATTTATTAAATTAAAAGCGTTTATAATAGGTCAAGGTCTGTTAGTAACTAAATGAAAAGGATGATTATAATAAATTGACATTAATTTTTAGATTCTAAAAAATATAATAAAGAAAGAATAGAAAATACATATGCTTGAATTATAGAAACTGCAATTTCTAAAATTATTAATAAATTTTGAATTAAAATTGTGATAGGTAATAAAATTAAGAATTTAGAAATGAATGTGCCTAAAAGAGTTAATAGTAGATGTCCTGCAATTATATTTGCAGTTAATCGAATTGCTAAAGTAAAAGGTCGAATAATATTTCTAATTAGTTCAATTATTACTATAAAATTTATTAAAGCAGGGGGTGTATTTAAAGGAACTAAATGAATTAATATATTTAATGGTTTATTTCATCATCTATAAATAAAAAATCTTATTCAAGAAGATAAAGCAATAATTAAATTAAATGATATATGACTTGTTGAAGTAAAAATATAAGGGAATAATCCTATAAAATTTCTTAATGCAATAAAAGTTATTAATCTAAAAAAAATTAAAATATTTATTTTATACTTTTTTTTTGTTAAGCTTTTAAATTCAGAAAAAATAATTTTAGAAATTGAAATAAATAATATTTCAAATCGGGATGGAATAATTCAAAAATTTAAAGGTAGAATAATAAAAATTAATATAGAATTAATTCAATTTAAAGAAAAATGTATTCTTGTAGTTGGGTCAAAAATTTCAAAAAGATTTATTATCATTTTCAATTAAATAATTTATGGGTTTTAAAGGATTTTTTAGGAAAATAAATTTTTAAATTAATTGGAAAAAAATAAATTTTAAAGATTAATATGAAAAAAATTAATAATTCAAAGATAGAAATTAATATTCAATATCTAGGTCTTATTTGTGGAATAAAATTTTCATTAAGAGTATAATAAATACTATATTTGATTTAAAAGATCAATTCTTATTTTGTTTCAGACACTTAATGATAAAATTTAAGAAATAATTTTGAAGGAAATTAATTTTAATTTGACAAATTAATGTTATTATTTATATTTAACTAATTTCTTTAAGTAGAATTTTTAATTCAATTTATAAAATTGTTATAAGATGTAGATTCTAAAACAATAGGTATAAATCTATGATTTATACCACAAATTTCTGAACATTGGCCAAAAAAAAGTCCAGGTCGTAAAGCAAGAATATTTATTTGATTAATTCGACCTGGGGTTGCATCTCTTTTTACTCCTATAGAAGGAATAGTTCAAGAATGAATAACATCTGTAGAAGTAGTTAATATTCGAATTGAAATTTTAAAGGGAATAATTATACGATTATCTACATCCAATAATCGGAAAGAATTATATTCAAAGTTTTTATTTATATAAGAATCAAATTCAAAATTATTAAATTCAGGATATTCATATCTTCAGTATCATTGGTGTCCAATACTTTTTACTGTAAAAAAAATTGGGTTTCATAATTCATCTGTAAAATATAAAATTTTTAAAGATGGAAAACAAATAAATAAAAGAATAATAGCTGGAATAATAGTTCAAATAATTTCAATAGTATGATGTTTTAAAAGAAATCGATTAATAAATTTATTATTAAAAATATCTATTAATATAAAAAGTGTAGTTGAAATAATTATGATTATAAATATTATAGTAAAATTATGAAATGATATAAGATTATCTGAATAAGGGGAATTTGAATCTTGAAATGAATATATATATCATGAAGAAATTTTTAATAAAAATTAAATAATTTTATATATGGATCTTAAATCCATTGCACTAATCTGCCATATTAAATTAAATTTTTAAAATTAATGGAATTTCCCTATAAGAATGATTTAAAGGGGGATTATGTATAATTCATTCTAAAGCTGTTTGATTAAATTTAAATAAAATTATTCGTTTTGAATATAATCTTTCAAAAATAATATAAATTATTACAATAATTCTGTTTAAAGTAATTAAAGATCCTATAGAGGAAAATAAATTTCAACATATATAAGAATCTGGATAATCTGAATATCGACGTGGTATTCCTATTATTCCTAAAAAATGTTGAGGAAAAAAAGTTATATTTACTCCAATAAATATTAAGAAAAATTGAATTTTTAATCAAGATTGGTTTATTGAAAGTCCAATGATTATAGGGAATCAGTGAATAATAGCGGCTATAATAGAAAAAATAGCTCCTATAGATAAAACATAATGAAAATGTCCTACAACATAGTATGTATCATGTAGGATAATATCAATAGAAGAATTAGATAATATAATTCCTGTTAATCCTCCTATGGTAAAAAGAAAAATAAATCCTAGAGTTCATATAATAGATATATTTATTTTTAATTTAGAGCCGTGATATGTTGCTAGTCATCTAAAAACTTTAATTCCTGTTGGAATTGCAATAATTATAGTAGCTGAGGTAAAATAAGCTCGAGTATCTACATCTAATCCGACGGTAAATATATGATGAGCTCATACAATAAAACCTAAAAGTCCAATTCTTAATATAGCATAAATTATTCCAATATTTCCAAAAGTTTCTTTTTTTCCTCTTTCATTAGAAATAATTTGGGAAATTAACCCAAATCCTGGAAGGATTAGAATATAGACTTCTGGGTGACCGAAGAATCAAAATAAATGTTGATAAAGAATTGGGTCTCCTCCTCCAGTTGGATCAAAAAAAGATGTATTAAAATTTCGGTCAAATAATAATATAGTAATAGCACCAGCTAATACTGGTAAGGAAAAAAGTAAAAGAATAGTTGTAATAAAAACAGATCAAGGAAATAAAGGTAATTGTATATGTTTTAAGGAAATATTTTTTATTATAATAATTGTAACAATAAAATTTAGTGATCCTATAATAGAAGATAATCCTGAAATATGTAAAGAAAAAATTGCTAAATCTACTGAGGGTGAAGAATGGTATAAATTTGAAGATAAAGGAGGATATACAGTTCATCCTGTTCCTGGTCTTGGATTTAAAAAATTTCTTAAAAGTAAAATTATTAAAGATGGGGGTAAAAGTCAAAATCTAATATTATTTATTCGGGGAAAAGCTATATCTGGAATTCCTAATATTAAAGGAATTAATCAATTTCCAAATCCCCCAATTAAAAATGGTATTACAAGAAAAAAAATTATTAAAAAAGCATGAGCTGTAACTAAAGAATTATAGATTTGGTCATTAGAAATTCATGATCCAGGAATACTTAATTCTATTCGAATAATAATTCTTATTGCTGAACCAATTATTCCAGATCATAAAGCAAATATTATATAAAGAATTCCAATATCTTTATGATTAGTAGAATAAAACCATTTAATTAAGATTTAAAAATATTATATTTTCAACTTTGAAGGTTGATAGTTTATTGTTAACTTAAAATCTTTATAAGTATTATGCCTGATAAAAGGATTAAATTGTAAATTTAATAATGAAATAAATTTTCTAATACTAAAAAATTAATAGATAAAAATTAAAAAAAAAAATTAAAGAAAAGGTTAAAATTAAATTAAAATTATTCTTGAAATAGAATTTTGGGAATTTTAATCAAGATTTTTTAGTTAATTTCGATAAAGTAAGTTGATAGTTAATAATATTTAAATAACTTCATGTTATAATAACTCTAGAAATTGCTAAAATAATTAAAAAGAAAATAGATTTTTGAATTAAAATATTTTCATAAAAAAAAAATCATTTTGCTATAAAAGAACTAAATGGAGGTAATATACTATAAGAAAAAATAATAATAATAAAAAGATAATTAAAATTTTTTATTCTATTTAAATTTAAAGTGAAAATTTTATTTTTAAAATTTATTTTTTCAAGTAAATAAAGTAATAGAAATGTATTTAATAAATAAATAATAAAATAAAAAATAAATGTTTGAGAATTAAGAAATGAAATAAAAATTAAGTAAGAGGAATGATTTATTGAGGAAAAAATTAGAATTTTTTTTAAATTTGTTTCTTCTATAATGAAAATAGAAGCAATAATTCTATTTATAGTTAAAAATATTAATAAATAAGAATTAAAGTAAATAGAAAATCTAATTAAATTAATAGGAATAATTTTTGCAAATGTGGAGAAAAAAAAAATTTCGTTTCAAGAGAGAAAAGGAAATGTATAAATTATTCATACATTAAAAGGAAAAATTCCTAATTTTAAGAATAATCTAAATATTAAGATTAAATTAGTATTAGTTTTTAATTGAATAATTAAATAATTTATTGAATAAATAAAATTTATAAAAATTAATAATCTAGAGATTCTAGAGATAAAAAAATAAATTAATCTGGGAATTTTATTTACATTATTAAAATTTAAATATCCAATAAAAATAAGAGAAAAAAATTCTAAAATTATTCATTTTATAAAAATATTTTCTAAAAAAAAAATAGATAATGAAAGTAAAATAAGGGAAAATTTAATAAAAATATTTAATTGGGAAATTTTTATAAATAATTTATAATTAAATTTAATTTAAATTATTTAACAATAGTATAAATATTATACATATATATTCTATCAAAATAATCCTTTTATCAGGCATATTGTTTTATTTATGTTTAAGTTTAATAATATATATATATATATATATATATATATATTAAATATATCTTAGTGTAAAAGCATTTAAAAATTTGAATTTTAAGGAACTAAAAAAATTAGTAGATATATAAAATTATAATATATAATTTTATTAAATATTTATAAAAGAAATTAATCTATATTTAGATCATGAGTCTAATAACTTAAATTTAGTTTATTTATAAAGATATAATTTAAAATTTATTTTTAATTGCAATTTAAATGTTATAAAATTAACTAATATCCAAATTAAAAAATTTTAATTATATATATATATATATATATATATATATATATATATATATATATATATATATATAATAAAATTATAAAATTAAGAAAATTAATAAAATTAAGGAATTTTGTATTAAAATTAAATATAGAATAATTTTTTAATATTTATAAGTTAAGTAAATAAATATTAAATAGAATTTAAAATTGTGAATAATATATATAATATTTATAATTTAAAATTGTGAAATAATATATATAATATATGATATATAAATATAATTTAAAATAAAGTATAATGGGATAAAATAAATTAAATTAATTTTTTTATAAAAATTAATTTTCAAAAAGATAATGATAAATTATTAAAGATCTAATATTAAAATTGTCTACTAGAATACAATAGCAAATAATATAAAATATTTTAATATAAGGAACTTTATATTTTTTTCAATTTTTTATAAGTTTGAATATAATTTTATATTTGTATTTTTTTAACATATATTTAAATTTGTAAAAATGTATTTAAATTGAAAATTTAATGTTTTATTGTAACTATTAAATAAGATTAAAATAAATTATATATATATATATATATATATATATATATATATAATTTTAAAATTAAATTTATTATTAGAATTAATAGAATTAATTAATTTTAATTATTTAATTATTTATTTATATTTTGTTAAAATTAAATTAAAATTATTTAATAATTAAGAAATTAAAATTTTTTTATAATTATTTAAATATAAATTAAAGTTTAAATAATTATTAAATTATTTAATTTAATATTTATATTTTGATTTTTGTTTATTAAAATTAAATTTTTAATTTAATAATTAAAAAAGTTGTATTAAATATATTATTTTTATTAGAAAATTATATATTAAATAAAAATTAAATATTAAGGTATAGTAGAAAAGGGTTATATATTTTTAAAATATATAATCCTAACGTTCTTTAATATATATATATATATATATATTATAAATATAAATAAATTAAATTTTTAATTTAATAATTAAAAAAGTTATATTAAATAATATTATATTATTAAATATTAAGGTATAGAATAAAGAGTAGAGGATTATATATTTTTTAAGTATATAATCCTAACGTTCTTTAATGTTTATATATATATATATATATATATATATTATATATTAAATTTTTAATTTAATAATTAAAATTATATTAAATATTATTTTATTAAAAAATTATATATTAAATAAAAATTAAATTAAATATTAAGATTATAAAAATAAAGGATTATATATTTTTAAATATATAATCTTAATGTTTTTTATATATATATATATATATATATTAAAATTAAATTTTTAATTTAATAATTAAGAAAGTTATATTAATATTAATTAAATATTAAGGTATAGTATAAGGAGAATAGAGGATTATATATTTTATTTTTTAAGTATATAATCCTAACGTTCTTTAATATTTATATATATATATATATATATATATATATATATATATATATTAAAATTAAATTTTTAATTTAATAATTAAGAAGGTTATATTAATATTAATTAAATATTAAGGTATAGTAATAAGGAGAATAGAGGATTATATATTTTATTTTTTAAGTATATAATCCTAACGTTCTTTAATATTTATATATATATATATATATATATATATATATATATATATATATATATATATATATATATATATATATATTAAAATTAAATTTTTAATTTAATAATTAAGAAGGTTATATTAATATTAATTAAATATTTAGGTATAGTATAAGGAGAATAAAGGATTATATATTTTATTTTTTAAGTATATAATCCTAACGTTCTTTAATATTTATATATATATATATATATATATATATATATATATATATATAGTATATATATATATATATATATATATATATATAAATAAATTAAATTTTTAATTTAATAATTAATAAAGTTATATTAATATTAATTAAATATTAAGGTATAGATAAGGAGAATAGAGGAATAGAGGATTATATATTTTATTTTTTAAGTATATAATCCTAACGTTCTTTAATATTTATATATATATATATATATATATATATATATATATATATATATATATATATATTAAAATTAAATTTTTAATTTAATAATTAATAAAGTTATATTAATATTAATTAAATATTAAGGTATAGTATAAGGAGAATAGAGGATTATATATTTTTTAAGTATATAATCCTAATGTTCTTTAATATATATATATATATATATATATATATAAATAAATAAATATTAAATTTTTAATTTAATAATTAAGAAAGTTATATTAAATAATATTATTTTATTAAAAAATTATATATTAAATAAAAATTAAATATTAAGGAATAGAAAAATAAAGGATTATATATTTTTTAAATATATAATCCTAACGTTCTTTAATATATATATATATATATATATATATATATATATATATATATATATATATATATTAAAATTAAATTTTTAATTTAATAATTAAGAAAATTATATTAATATTAATTAAATATTAAGGTATATGGAATAAAGGGTTATATATTTTTTTAAATATATAATTTTAACGTTCTTTAATATATATATATATATATATATATATATATTAAAATTAAAAGTTTTTAATTTAATAATTAAAAAAGTTATATAAAATATTTTTATTAAAAAATTATATATTTAAATAAAAATTAAATATTAAAATAAGAAAGTAAGATTAGATATTTATCATAAATATATAAATTTTAATGTTTTAAAATTTTATATAAAAATTAAATTTTTAATTTAATAATCAAAAATATATTAAAATTATTTAAAAATAAAATTAAATTATAAGTAAATGATTATAATATATATATATATATATATATATTATATTATATTTAAATTATAAATTTCTAATTTTAAAAAATATTTTTAAATTTGCAATTTAATGTTTTAAATAAACTATAGAAATTTAAAATTTATAATTTAATGTTTTATATTATAGAAATTTAAAATTATATATATATATATATATATATATATATATATATTAAATATTTATATAAAAATAATATTATTATTTATCTCAGTATAATATTAATTAATTAATATAAATTCTTTCCCACAGATTAATATATTTATTATATATTAAATATTTATATAAAAATAATATTATTATTTATCCCAGTATAATATTAATTAATTAATATAAATTCCTTCTCACAGATCAATATTTAATTTTTATATTTAATTTTTATATAAAAATAATATTATTATTTATCCCAGTATAATATTAATTAATTAATATAAATTCCTTCCCATAGACTAATATATTTATTATATATTAAATATTTATATAAAAATAATATTATTATTTATCCCAGTATAATATTAATT
>NW_027478356.1:0-20550 GCF_051020975.1 Osmia lignaria lignaria | reverse complement strand
GTACAAAAAATTTGATATTTTAAAATTTATATGGATATCCCAAAATCCTTGTAAAAAATAAAATAGATTAATTTTCATTCAAATATTGGATCATATTTTTTGCGATCCATATAAATATGTAAAAAATTTGATATTTTAAAATTTATATGGATATTCCAATGAATTATTAAATAATAAAAATTATATTAAAAATTGTATTTTAAATTTTATATTTAGATTTATAATTTTTAATTTTAATATTTATTATTTAAAGGAACGTTAGGATTATCTAAATGATAGTCCTATAATTTATATAGAGAATATGAATTATTAAATAATAAAAATTATATTAAAAATTGTATTAAATTTTATATTTAGATTTATAATTTTTAATTTTAATATTTATTATTTAAGGGAACGTTAGATTTATTTAAATGATAGTCTTATAATTTATATAGAGAATATGAATTATTAAATAATAAAAATTATATTAAAAATTGTATTAAATTTTATATTTAGATTTATAATTTTTAATTTTAATATTTATTATTTAAGGGAACGTTAGATTTATCTAAATGATAGTCCTATAATTTATATAGAGAATATGAATTATTAAATAATAAAAATTATATTAAAAATTGTATTAAATTTTATATTTAGATTTATAATTTTTAATTTTAATATTTATTATTTAAAGGAACGTTAGGACTATCTAAATGATAGTCCTATAATTTATATAGAGAATATGAATTATTAAATAATAAAAATTATATTAAAAATTGTATTAAATTTTATATTTAGATTTATAATTTTTAATTTTAATATTTATTATTTAAAGGAACGTTAGGACTATCTAAATGATAGTCCTATAATTTATATAGAGAATATGAATTATTAAATAATAAAAATTATATTAAAAATTGTATTAAATTTTATATTTAGATTTATAATTTTTAATTTTAATATTTATTATTTAAGGGAACGTTAGATTTATTTAAATGATAGTCTTATAATTTATATAGAGAATATGAATTATTAAATAATAAAAATTATATTAAAAATTGTATTAAATTTTATATTTAGATTTATAATTTTTAATTTTAATATTTATTATTTAAGGGAACGTTAGATTTATTTAAATGATAGTCCTATAATTTATATAGAGAATATGAATTATTAAATAATAAAAATTATATTAAAAATTGTATTTTAAATTTTATATTTAGATTTATAATTTTTAATTTTAATATTTATTATTTAAAGGAACGTTAGGATTATCTAAATGATAGTCCTATAATTTATATAGAGAATATGAATTATTAAATAATAAAAATTATATTAAAAATTGTATTAAATTTTATATTTAGATTTATAATTTTTAATTTTAATATTTATTATTTAAGGGAACGTTAGATTTATTTAAATGATAGTCTATAATTTATATAGAGAATATGAATTATTAAATAATAAAAATTATATTAAAAATTGTATTAAATTTTATATTTAGATTTATAATTTTTAATTTTAATATTTATTATTTAAGGGAACGTTAGATTTATCTAAATGATAGTCCTATAATTTATATAGAGAATATGAATTATTAAATAATAAAAATTATATTAAAAATTGTATTAAATTTTATATTTAGATTTATAATTTTTAATTTTAATATTTATTATTTAAAGGAACGTTAGGACTATCTAAATGATAGTCCTATAATTTATATAGAGAATATGAATTATTAAATAATAAAAATTATATTAAAAATTGTATTAAATTTTATATTTAGATTTATAATTTTTAATTTTAATATTTATTATTTAAAGGAACGTTAGGACTATCTAAATGATAGTCCTATAATTTATATAGAGAATATGAATTATTAAATAATAAAAATTATATTAAAAATTGTATTAAATTTTATATTTAGATTTATAATTTTTAATTTTAATATTTATTATTTAAGGGAACGTTAGATTTATCTAAATGATAGTCCTATAATTTATATAGAGAATATGAATTATTAAATAATAAAAATTATATTAAAAATTGTATTAAATTTTATATTTAGATTTATAATTTTTAATTTTAATATTTATTATTTAAAGGAACGTTAGGACTATCTAAATGATAGTTCTATAATTTATATAGAGAATATGAATTATTAAATAATAAAAATTATATTAAAAATTGTATTAAATTTTATATTTAGATTTATAATTTTTAATTTTAATATTTATTATTTAAAGGAACGTTAGGACTATCTAAATGATAGTCCTATAATTTATATATAGAGAATATGAATTATTAAATAATAAAAATTATATTAAAAATTGTATTTTAAATTTTATATTTAGATTTATGATTTTTAATTTTAATATTTATTATTTAAAGGAACGTTAGATTTATCTAAATGATAGTCCTATAATTTATATAGAGAATATGAATTATTAAATAATAAAAATTATATTAAAAATTGTATTAAATTTTATATTTAGATTTATAATTTTTAATTTTAATATTTATTATTTAAAGGAACGTTAGGACTATCTAAATGATAGTCCTATAATTTATATAGAGAATATGAATTATTAAATAATAAAAATTATATTAAAAATTGTATTAAATTTTATATTTAGATTTATAATTTTTAATTTTAATATTTATTATTTAAAGGAACGTTAGGACTATCTAAATGATAGTTCTATAATTTATATAGAGAATATGAATTATTAAATAATAAAAATTATATTAAAAATTGTATTAAATTTTATATTTAGATTTATAATTTTTAATTTTAATATTTATTATTTAAGGGAACGTTAGATTTATCTAAATGATAGTCTTATAATTTATATAGAGAATATGAATTATTAAATAATAAAAATTATATTAAAAATTGTATTAAATTTTATATTTAGATTTATAATTTTTAATTTTAATATTTATTATTTAAGGGAACGTTAGATTTATTTAAATGATAGTCCTATAATTTATATAGAGAATATGAATTATTAAATAATAAAAATTATATTAAAAATTGTATTTTAAATTTTATATTTAGATTTATAATTTTTAATTTTAATATTTATTATTTAAAGGAACGTTAGGACTATCTAAATGATAGTCCTATAATTTATATATAGAATATGAATTATTAAATAATAAAAATTATATTAAAAATTGTATTAAATTTTATATTTAGATTTATAATTTTTAATTTTAATATTTATTATTTAAGGGAACGTTAGATTTATTTAAATGATAGTTCTATAATTTATATAGAGAATATGAATTATTAAATAATAAAAATTATATTAAAAATTGTATTTTAAATTTTATATTTAGATTTATGATTTTTAATTTTAATATTTATTATTTAAGGGAACGTTAGATTTATTTAAATGATAGTCCTATAATTTATATAGAGAATATGAATTATTAAATAATAAAAATTATATTAAAAATTGTATTAAATTTTATATTTAGATTTATAATTTTTAATTTTAATATTTATTATTTAAGGGAACGTTAGATTTA
This sequence comes from Osmia lignaria lignaria, assembly GCF_051020975.1. Taxonomy (NCBI): domain Eukaryota; kingdom Metazoa; phylum Arthropoda; class Insecta; order Hymenoptera; family Megachilidae; genus Osmia; species Osmia lignaria. The sequence goes on along the minus strand of NW_027478356.1, from coordinate 17,031 downwards.
TCTAAATGATAGTTTTATAATTTATATAGAGAATATGAATTATTAAATAATAAAAATTATATTAAAAATTGTATTTTAAATTTTATATTTAGATTTATGATTTTTAATTTTAATATTTATTATTTAAGGGAACGTTAGATTTATTTAAATGATAGTCCTATAATTTATATAGAGAATATGAATTATTAAATAATAAAAATTATATTAAAAATTGTATTAAATTTTATATTTAGATTTATAATTTTTAATTTTAATATTTATTATTTAAAGGAACGTTAGATTTATCTAAATGATAGTTTTATAATTTATATAGAGAATATGAATTATTAAATAATAAAAATTATATTAAAAATTGTATTTTAAATTTTATATTTAGATTTATGATTTTTAATTTTAATATTTATTATTTAAAGGAATGTTAGATTTATTTAAATGATGGTCCTATAATTTATATAGAGAATATGAATTATTAAATAATAAAAATTATATTAAAAATTGTATTAAATTTTATATTTAGATTTATAATTTTTAATTTTAATATTTATTATTTAAAGGAACGTTAGGACTATCTAAATGATAGTCCTATAATTTATATAGAGAATATGAATTATTAAATAATAAAAATTATATTAAAAATTGTATTAAATTTTATATTTAGATTTATAATTTTTAATTTTAATATTTATTATTTAAGGGAACGTTAGATTTATTTAAATGATAGTCCTATAATTTATATAGAGAATATGAATTATTAAATAATAAAAATTATATTAAAAATTGTATTAAATTTTATATTTAGATTTATAATTTTTAATTTTAATATTTATTATTTAAGGGAACGTTAGATTTATCTAAATGATAGTCCTATAATTTATATAGAGAATATGAATTATTAAATAATAAAAATTATATTAAAAATTGTATTTTAAATTTTATATTTAGATTTATGATTTTTAATTTTAATATTTATTATTTAAAGGAATGTTAGATTTATCTAAATGATAGTCCTATAATTTATATAGAGAATATGAATTATTAAATAATAAAAATTATATTAAAAATTGTATTAAATTTTATATTTAGATTTATAATTTTTAATTTTAATATTTATTATTTAAAGGAACATTAGGGCTATTTAAATGATAGTCCTATAATTTATATAGAGAATATGAATTATTAAATAATAAAAATTATATTAAAAATTGTATTAAATTTTATATTTAGATTTATAATTTTTAATTTTAATATTTATTATTTAAGGGAACGTTAGAATTATCTAAATGATAGTCCTATAATTTATATAGAGAATATGAATTATTAAATAATAAAAATTATATTAAAAATTGTATTTTAAATTTTATATTTAGATTTATGATTTTTAATTTTAATATTTATTATTTAAATGAACCGTTAGGATTATCTAAATGATTTATAATTTATATAGAGAATATGAATTATTAAATAATAAAAATTATATTAAAAATTGTATTTTAAATTTTATATTTAGATTTATGATTTTTAATTTTAATATTTATTATTTAAAGGAACGTTAGGACTATCTAAATGATAGTCCTATAATTTATATAGAGAATATGAATTATTAAATAATAAAAATTATATTAAAAATTGTATTTTAAATTTTTATATTAAAGTTTTATTTTTAAAATTGTTTTAGTTTTGTATAAAAATATAAATTTTAATTTTATAAAATTAAATAAATTTAGAATTAATATAAATTTTTTATATTTAAATTTAAAATTATTTTTATTATTATTTATTTTTAATTTAAATTAGGAATAGTTTATGTATATATATATATATATATATATATATATATATATATATATTTATATATTAAAATTTATAATTAAATTAATTGTATAATAAATTAATTTTAATATATATATATATATATATATATATATGAATAGAAAAAGTATTTTAAATTTAATTTTGTGAATTTAATTTATTAGAAAAAATTTTGATTTTAGATTTATAATTAATTAAATTATTTAAATATATATAAAGTTTAATATAGGGTATTTATTTAAATAATAAATATTATTAGTTAATTAATATATAATACTTTTAATTAAAATGAAAGTTTTTAATGGAAAATAATTTTATTAAATTTTAATTTAGTGCCAGCAATAGCGGTTAAACTAGATTTAAGAGTTAATTTTTTTAAATATAGTAATTTTATAATTAATAATTAATAAAATTAAATTTATAATGGTGAAATATAATAATTTTATAATAATTAATAATTATTTAATGGAAATTACAAAGATTAAAAAGTAAGACTAGGATTAGATACCCTATTATATTAATTTTAAAAAATAATTAATTATTAAATGTAAAGCATTAAAATTATAAGATATGGCAGTTATATAAAATTTTAGGGGAACTTGTATATTAATTTGATGATCCACGATAGGAAGTACTAATAAAATATTATAAATTATTTTTGTATTGTTGTTTAAAAATTTTGTATAAATATTATAATTAAAATTTTATTATATTTAAAAAAAATTCAAATCAAAATAAAGTATTTATTAGATAATATGAGTTACATTAATAAATAATTTTTGAGTTAGAAGTTTTAATATTTTTAATAAAAAGGATTTAAAAGTAAAATTAATTGTTATATTAATTTGAATTTTTTTTTTATATAATGTACAAATTGCCCGTCAATTTCAATAAAATTTGAAATAAGTCGTAACAAAGTAAGAATATTGGAAAATGTTCTTAGATAAAATTTTAGTTTAAATAAAATTTTTCAATTACACTGAAAAGATTAATTTAATTATTAAAATTTTAATTAATTAATTAAATAAAATTTTTTTATTGTTTTAATTAGTATATTATAAAAAGTTTTTATAAAAATTTTATGTTAAAGTAATATTTTAAGAAATAATAAATATATTTATATATATAAGTAATGTAAATGAAATTTTAAAATTTTATAAATTAAAGTAAAATTTTGTACCTTTTGTATCAGGGTTAATTTAAAAATTTTTAATAAATTAAATATCTCGAAATTAAAAGAGTTAAATATATAAAATTTTTTTTGTTGAATAAAAATTATAAATATATATTTAGAGATTAGATGTTATTCAATTTTAATGATATCTAGTTATTTTTGAATTAAATTTAATTTATATATTTTTTAAAGTAAATTTAAATAAAAAAGTTTATTTTAGAAAATATAAATAATTTATGGGATAATCTATAAATTAAATTTATATAATAATTTAAATTAAAATTAAAAAGATTAATTTTAAAATTTAAAAGAATTTAATGAGTATTTAATAATTTATTAATAAATTTTTAATTATAGTAAAATTAATTATATATATTGATTTTAAAAAAAAAATAATTTTAATAATATTAGTTATAATATAATGATTAAATTAGTAATTTAATTTGTATAAATTATTTTATGAATAGTATATATATATAATATATATTTAAGTAACTAGGCAAAATAATTATATTCACCTGTTTAACAAAAACATGTCTTTTTGAATTTAATATAAAGTCAGTTCTGCTCAATGAGGAATTAAATAGCTGCAGTATTTTGACTGTACAAAGGTAGCATAATCAATTGTCTTTTAATTGAAGGCTGGGATGAATGAATTAATGAAATATAAACTGTCTCAATAATATAAAATAAATTTAAATTTTGAGTCAAAATGCTTAATTTTATTTAAGGGACGATAAGACCCTATAGAATTTTATATATTATAAATTTTATAAATTGTATTAATATATTTAGTTGGGAGGATTTTTAAATTTATTTAACTTTAAAATTTTAAAATATTGATTGATAGAATTTTAAATTGAAATATAATTAATAATATAAAAATAAATTACCTTAGGGATAACAGCGTAATATTTTTGGAAAGATCAAATTGAAAAAGGTGTTTGCGACCTCGATGTTGAATTAAAATTAATTATAAATGCAGGTGTTTATAAATTTAGTCTGTTCGACTATTAAAATTTTACATGATTTGAGTTCAGATCGACGTGAGTCAGATTGGTTTCTATCTTTAAAAAGATTTAAGATTTTTGTACGAAAGGACTAAGTTTTAAAAATAATTTTTAATTAATTATTAATAAGTTAAATTATCTTGGCAGAGTAGTGCATTAAATTTAGAATTTAAATAATATATATATAATTATAGATAATAATTTATTTAAATTTTATTTATTTATTAATTACTGTAGTGATAGTATTAATTGGGGTAGCATTTTTAACATTATTGGAACGAAAAATTTTAGGTTATATTCAAATTCGTAAAGGTCCAAATAAAGTAGGAATTAAAGGTTTATTACAACCTTTTTCTGATGCAATTAAATTGTTTTCTAAAGAATATATATATTTGGATAAAATTAATTTATATATATATATATTAGGTCCAATAATTATATTATTAATTTCGGTATTTTATTGATTATTAATGCCTTATTTTAGAAATTGAATAAATTTTAAATTTGGATTGGTATTTTTATTTTTAATATTAAGTTTAAGAGTTTATCCAACTATAATAATAGGATGATCATCTAATTCAATTTATGCAATATTAGGGTGTTTACGATCTATTTCTCAATCTATTTCTTTTGAAGTGAGATTATTTTTTATATTTTTTGTTATTATAATATTTATTGAGAGATTTTCTTTAGAAACATTTATTAAATTTCAATTTAATGTAAAATTTATTTTTTTTTTTTTTCCTTTATATTTTATATTAATTATTAGAATAATAATTGAATTGAATCGGGCTCCTTTTGATTTAATTGAGGGGGAGTCTGAATTAGTTTCAGGATTTAATGTTGAATATTATAGGGGGAGATTTTCTTTAATTTTTATAGCTGAATATATAATAATTTTATTTATAAGATTGATTATATCAATTATTTTTTTTAATTTTAATTATTCAATTTTTACTTTATTAATAATTTTATATCATAATTTTTTTTTTATTTGAATTCGAAGAATTATACCTCGAATTCGATATGATGAATTAATATATATATGTTGAAAAAAATTTTTATCTTTTATTTTAATTTATATATATATTAATTTTATTTTAAAAATATTAATAAATTTATATATTTAAATTAATAGAAAGTTATTTTTCTTTAATATATTTTCAAAATATATGTCTATTCAGACTCATTAATTAATAATTATAGATGATTTTATCTCAAAATTTTATAAAATATATATTTGAAAAAAAAAATATAAAGTATATATTTGTAAAAATTAGATTAATTAAAGTGTAAGGATAATCAATAGGTTGTCTTCCTAATCAAGTTAAAATGATGAAATTATTAATAAAAAATCAAAATAAGAAATTATTTAATGGGTAAAATTTATTAGTTTTAAATTTATGATTTATTATAAATGGGAGAATAAAAAGAATTAAAATAGAAAAAAGTAAAGCTAATACTCCCCCTAATTTATTGGGAATAGCTCGTAAAATTGAATAAGCAAATAGGAAATATCATTCAGGTTTAATATGTTGTGGGGTATTTATAGGGTTTGCAATAGATCAATTATCAGGATCATTTAATATATTAGGATTTTGTAGAATAATAAATCTAAATGATATAAAAATTATAAAAAATCCAAGAATATCTTTGGATGAGAAATATGAGTGGAAAGGAATTTTATAAATATTTCTATTTGTTCCTATTGGATTATTAGATCCAGTTATATGAAGGAAATAAAGATGTATAATAACTATTATTAGAATTAATAATGGTAAAATAAAATGTAATGAAAAGAATCGATTTAATGTAGCATTATTAATAGAAAATCCTCCTCAGATTCATTCTACAATTGTTTGTCCAATATAAGGGATTGCAGAAAGAAGATTTGTAATTACTGTTGCTCCTCAAAAAGATATTTGTCCTCATGGTAAAACATATCCTATAAAAGCAGTTCCTATTGAAGTTAATAAAATAATAATTCCAATATTTCATACATGTTGAGATGAATAACATTGATAAAAAATATTTCGTCTAATATGTATATATATACAAAGAAAATAAAATGATGCCCCATTTAAATGAATATAACGAAATATTCATCCAGAATTAACATTTTTTATAATGTGAATAATTCTATCAAAAGCATAATTAATATTTGGACAATAATGCATAGATAAAATGAAACCTGAAATAATTTGAATTAATAAAAGAATTCCTAAAATTGATCCAAAGTTTCATAAATAATTAATGTTTACTGGGGTAGGATGAATATTGAATGAAGAATAAATGATATTAAGAAATTTATTAGATTTAAAAATTTTTAAATATTTATTTTTCATTAAATTTTAATTTTACGAAGAGGGATTATTTTAATTGTAGATATTTTGAATGAAAGAGTTAAGCAAATTAATAAGAATAAGATTATAAAAATAGTTAAATAATTTATTGGATAAAAATAAATATTTTGAATTTTAAATAAATTATTATTTAAAATTATGTTTTCTGTAAATATAAAAATTGGTATTCAATTAATAAAATGAATAATTATAATAAAAGAAATAAAAAAAAAATTAATAGAAGTGATTAGTTCAAAAAATTTTATTTTTGAATTTTCATTGTTAATTAATCTTACAAAATAATTAAATATAATTATTATTCCTCCGATTAAAGAAATTGAAATTATAAAAGAGTATATTGAATTATTTATATTTAAAAATATTAAAGTAGATGAGGATAAGGTGAAAATAATAAAAGAGAATAAAATAGTAATTGGATGTAGTGAAGAAAGTAATAAAATATTTGTGATAATAAATAGATTTATGAATATAAATAAAATTTTTGATATTAACATTAACAAAATATAGTTTAAATAAAAATTTTAATTTTGGGAATTAAAGATATTTATAAAATTATTTTGAAATTAGACTTTAGAAAAAATTTTCAATATTAATTTACAAAATTAATGTTTTTTTTAAACTATAAAGTCTAATTTATTTTAAAAAGATATTTTTTAATTTTAATAGTTTTAATTTTTATAATAATATTAATAATTAATAAGTATTTTTTAATATTTTTAATTAGAATGGAATTTTTCGTAGTATTGAATTTAATAATTTTAATATTAAATGAGTTGGAATATTTAAGGTGAATATTTATATATTATTTAATTTTTTCTGTTTGTGAAGCTGTTTTAGGATTATCAATTGTAGTGTCAATATTGAGAATTATTGGAAATCAAGGTTTTATAATAATAAATTTAAAATGTTAATAATAGAAAGTATAATTTTTATAGTTGGATTTTTAATTATTAATTTTAATATTTATAAAAAGTTATATTTTATTAGAAATATAATATTTTTATTGAGTTTTTTGATATTAAGAATGAATAGATTTTTTATGGAATGAATTAATTTAAGATTAAATTTTGGATTAAATTTTTATTCTTATGGAATTATTATGATATCTTTATGGATTTTTGGATTAGTATTTATGAGAATTAATCAGGAAAAAAATTTGATTTTATGTTTAAATTTATTAATATTAATATTAATTGTTTTAGTAATAAATTTTTTTAGAATAAATATATTAATATTTTATTTTTTTTTTGAAGTAAGTTTATTAATTATTTTTTTTTTTATTATGAAATGAGGAATAGGATTTTTACGAATTTATGCAAGATATTATTTGATATTTTATACTTTATTTTTTTCATTACCTTTATTATTAGTATTATTTTATTTATTTAATTTAATAGGGTCTTTAAGATTTTTATTATTAGAAAGAATAAAATTTAAGTTAAATAAAATTTTATTTTTATATTTAATTATAGGATTTTTAGTAAAAATACCAATATATATAATTCATGGTTGATTATTAAAAGCTCATGTAGAAGCTCCTGTATTTGGATCAATAATTTTAGCTGCAATTTTATTAAAGTTAGGGTCTTATGGATTATTACGATTAATAATGATTTTTTTTCAAAATTTTTTAGAAATGAATAAGTATTTTATTGAAATTGGATTATTGGGAAGGATTATTTTAAGATTTAGTTGTTTTCGACAAATTGATATAAAAATTTTAGTAGCAATATCTTCTGTTGTTCATATAAATTTATTAATAGCTTCTATATTTACTATAAGAAAATTAAGATTTTTAGGTTCATATTTAATAATAATTGCTCATGGGTTGTGTTCTTCTGGATTATTTTATTTATTAAATTTATGTTATTTGGAGACTCATAGACGATTGATAATTATTAATAAGGGTGTTTTAATTTTTATGCCTTCTATATCATTGATATGATTTTTAATATGTTCTTCAAATATAGCTGCTCCTTTTTCTTTAAATTTAGTTGGGGAAATTTTTTTATTGATAAGATTAGTTAATTGAATAAGATTATTAATAATTAAATTATTTTTTTATTGTTTAGTTAGATTTATGTATTCTTTATATTTTTTTAGATTTATTGTTCATGGAAAGAATTTTTTTTATAAAAGATTAAGAAGAGGAAAATTAATTAATTATTTAATTTTATTATTTCATTGAATTCCTTTAAATATAGTTATTTTAAATTTAAGAATTTTTATTTAATTTAAATAGTTTAAAAAAAAATTTTGAAATGTGGGTTCAAAGATGTAAATTAAGTACTTTAAATTATTTTAATTATATTTGTATATATATTATTTGTATTTACGGGATTTTTTTTTTTATTTATAATAATTATTTTTTTTAATAGGAATTTAATTATTTTAGAATGAATAATTTATAGATATAATAGAATAAAATTTTCTTTTTTTATTTATTTAGATTTTTATAGAATAATATTTTTAATATTAGTTTCACTTATTTCTATAGTTGTATTAATTTATAGAATTTATTATATAGAAGGGGATAAATTTATAAATCGATTTATTATTTTAGTAATTTTATTTGTAGTATCAATATATTTTATAATTTTGAGACCTAGATTTTTAACAATTTTATTAGGATGAGATGGTTTAGGATTAATTTCTTATTGTTTAATTATTTATTATCAAAATGATAAAGCTTATAATGCTGGAATATTAACAATTTTTAGAAATCGTGTAGGGGATGTGGGAATTTTATTAATAATTACTATGGGAATAATATATGGGAGGTGAAATTTAATAATTTATAAATTTAATTTATTAATATTAATTTTATTAGTATTAGTAGCTTTTACAAAAAGAGCTCAAATTCCATTTACTTTATGATTACCTGCTGCAATAATAGCTCCTACTCCTGTCTCATCTTTAGTTCATTCTTCAACTTTAGTAACAGCTGGGGTTTATTTATTAATTCGATATAATAAATTTTTGTTTTTAGGATGTTTTAATAAATATATTTTATTAATTTCTAGGTTAACTATATTTATAGCGGGTTTAATTGCAAATTATGAATTTGATTTTAAAAAAATTATTGCTTTATCGACTTTAAGTCAATTAAGATTAATAATAAGAATTTTAAGATTAGGATTTTGGGAAATAGCTTTTTTTCATTTAGTAATTCATGCTTTATTTAAATCTTTAATATTTTTATGTGTGGGTAGATTTATTCATAATTTTAATAGAAATCAAGATATCCGATGTTATGGTGGTATAATTTATATTTATCCTTTTAAAACTATAGTTTTAATTTTTTCTTTAATATGTTTAATAGGATTTCCTTTTATATCAGGATATTTTTCTAAAGATATAATTATGGAATTAATTTTTTTAAGAAAAATAAATATAATTAGAATAATATTTTTAATTTTTTCTACAATTTTTACTGTATCTTATTCTATTCGATTAATTATATTTATTTTATTTTCTAAAAAAAATTATTATGTAAATTTAATTAAGAAAGAAGGTATTTTGGTAAATTTTTGTATATTTATTTTATTAATAACTATTTTTTTTATTGGATATTTATATTTTAAAATTTTTAATTTAAATTATTTAATTGTATTAACAATAAATTTAAAAATTATGGTTATAAAATTAATTTTATGTGGAATTTTGATTGGGCAGTTTTTTTATTTTAATTCTTATAAAAATTTAATAATAGGAAATTTTATAAGAACAATATTTTATATCGAAAAAATTTATTTGTATTATGATTTACCTTTAAATATAGTTATATTGTATGAAAATATTCATGAAAAAAATTTATTTGAATTTAAGATTAAATTTATAAAATTGAAATTTTATTTATTTAAATATAAGTTAAATGAATATAATTTTATGAATATATTATTAACTAATTTATTAATAATATTAATTTTTATTTTTTTAATTTAAAATTTAAATAGCTTAAGAAGAGCATAATATTGAAGATATTAAGGTAATTTTAATATTTTTAAATAAAATTTTTATAAATATAATTTTTATAAATAAATTTTATATTTATTAATATTATACTGAAAATATAAAGTTTTATTAAACTATATAAAAATTATTTAGAAATAATAATATATAAAATATTAAATTTAGAATTAGAAGTTCTATTTAAATTTATTTCTTTAATTGGAATTTTAATTCAATAAATTTATTAACAATAAATTGCTTCTATTTTAGCTTCAATTAATATTAATATGTATATATTATATATATAAATATATGAAGTAATTTTTACAATTAATTTCGGCTTAATATTAGACTTTTTTAGTCCATATATTAAAAAATTCAATTTAATAATCTATAACTTCATTCAATAAGTAGACTAATAATTATTAAAAAAATAAAAATTAAAATAATTAATATTAAAAAAATAGATTTAAATTTTATTAAAAAGATAGATGGTAAAATTAAGATAATTTCAATATCAAAAATTAAGAATAGTAAAGTAATTAGGAAAAATTGTGTAGAAAATGGGAGACGGGAGTTTGATTGGGAGTTAAATCCACATTCAAATGGGGTAATTTTTTCTCGATTTAATGGTTTATATATTCTTAAATAAAAATTAATTAATATAAGTATAGAAGTAATAATTATTATAAAATAAAATAAAAATATAATATTAAAAATTATATATATTAATTTTATAAATTTTTTAATTGGAAATTAAATGTAATTAAGTTTATACTATATATATATTAATTATTATTATATTTAAAATATTCATCAATAAATTGAAATATATAAAAATAATCAAATTACATCTACAAAATGTCAATATCAAGATGCTGCTTCAAAATTAAAATGATGAGTTGCAGAAAAATGTAGATTAATTAATCGGATTAGTGTAATAAATAAGAAAATAATTCCAATAATTACATGTAATCCGTGAAATCCTGTTGCTATAAAGAAAATAGATCCAAAAATTCTATCATTAAAACAGAATGGAGCTTCTATATATTCAATAAATTGGAGAAAAGAAAAATATATTCCTAAAATAATAGTAATTATTAGAGAAATTTTTCTTTCTATATAATTTTTATTTAATAATCTATTGTGACTTCAAGTTAGGGAAATTCCTGAAGAAATTAAAATTAATGAATTTAATAAAGGGATTCTAAATGGATTGAATATGATAATATTTTTAGGGGGTCAAAGTAAACCAATTTCTATTCCTGGGGAACTTATAGAATGAAAATAAGTTCAAAATAATGAAATAAAAAAAAAAAATTCTGAAATAATAAATAAGATTATTCTAAATTTTATTAGTTTTAAAACTAAAAATGTATGAAATCCTTGAAAAGTTCTTTCTCGAATAATATCTCGTCATCAAAAAAATATAGAAGAGATTAAGATAAGAAAATTAATAAAAATTAAAAAAAAATTTAAGTAAAAGAATCATATTACTAATCTTAATAATAAATTTATTAAATTAAAAGCGTTTATAATAGGTCAAGGTCTGTTAGTAACTAAATGAAAAGGATGATTATAATAAATTGACATTAATTTTTAGATTCTAAAAAATATAATAAAGAAAGAATAGAAAATACATATGCTTGAATTATAGAAACTGCAATTTCTAAAATTATTAATAAATTTTGAATTAAAATTGTGATAGGTAATAAAATTAAGAATTTAGAAATGAATGTGCCTAAAAGAGTTAATAGTAGATGTCCTGCAATTATATTTGCAGTTAATCGAATTGCTAAAGTAAAAGGTCGAATAATATTTCTAATTAGTTCAATTATTACTATAAAATTTATTAAAGCAGGGGGTGTATTTAAAGGAACTAAATGAATTAATATATTTAATGGTTTATTTCATCATCTATAAATAAAAAATCTTATTCAAGAAGATAAAGCAATAATTAAATTAAATGATATATGACTTGTTGAAGTAAAAATATAAGGGAATAATCCTATAAAATTTCTTAATGCAATAAAAGTTATTAATCTAAAAAAAATTAAAATATTTATTTTATACTTTTTTTTTGTTAAGCTTTTAAATTCAGAAAAAATAATTTTAGAAATTGAAATAAATAATATTTCAAATCGGGATGGAATAATTCAAAAATTTAAAGGTAGAATAATAAAAATTAATATAGAATTAATTCAATTTAAAGAAAAATGTATTCTTGTAGTTGGGTCAAAAATTTCAAAAAGATTTATTATCATTTTCAATTAAATAATTTATGGGTTTTAAAGGATTTTTTAGGAAAATAAATTTTTAAATTAATTGGAAAAAAATAAATTTTAAAGATTAATATGAAAAAAATTAATAATTCAAAGATAGAAATTAATATTCAATATCTAGGTCTTATTTGTGGAATAAAATTTTCATTAAGAGTATAATAAATACTATATTTGATTTAAAAGATCAATTCTTATTTTGTTTCAGACACTTAATGATAAAATTTAAGAAATAATTTTGAAGGAAATTAATTTTAATTTGACAAATTAATGTTATTATTTATATTTAACTAATTTCTTTAAGTAGAATTTTTAATTCAATTTATAAAATTGTTATAAGATGTAGATTCTAAAACAATAGGTATAAATCTATGATTTATACCACAAATTTCTGAACATTGGCCAAAAAAAAGTCCAGGTCGTAAAGCAAGAATATTTATTTGATTAATTCGACCTGGGGTTGCATCTCTTTTTACTCCTATAGAAGGAATAGTTCAAGAATGAATAACATCTGTAGAAGTAGTTAATATTCGAATTGAAATTTTAAAGGGAATAATTATACGATTATCTACATCCAATAATCGGAAAGAATTATATTCAAAGTTTTTATTTATATAAGAATCAAATTCAAAATTATTAAATTCAGGATATTCATATCTTCAGTATCATTGGTGTCCAATACTTTTTACTGTAAAAAAAATTGGGTTTCATAATTCATCTGTAAAATATAAAATTTTTAAAGATGGAAAACAAATAAATAAAAGAATAATAGCTGGAATAATAGTTCAAATAATTTCAATAGTATGATGTTTTAAAAGAAATCGATTAATAAATTTATTATTAAAAATATCTATTAATATAAAAAGTGTAGTTGAAATAATTATGATTATAAATATTATAGTAAAATTATGAAATGATATAAGATTATCTGAATAAGGGGAATTTGAATCTTGAAATGAATATATATATCATGAAGAAATTTTTAATAAAAATTAAATAATTTTATATATGGATCTTAAATCCATTGCACTAATCTGCCATATTAAATTAAATTTTTAAAATTAATGGAATTTCCCTATAAGAATGATTTAAAGGGGGATTATGTATAATTCATTCTAAAGCTGTTTGATTAAATTTAAATAAAATTATTCGTTTTGAATATAATCTTTCAAAAATAATATAAATTATTACAATAATTCTGTTTAAAGTAATTAAAGATCCTATAGAGGAAAATAAATTTCAACATATATAAGAATCTGGATAATCTGAATATCGACGTGGTATTCCTATTATTCCTAAAAAATGTTGAGGAAAAAAAGTTATATTTACTCCAATAAATATTAAGAAAAATTGAATTTTTAATCAAGATTGGTTTATTGAAAGTCCAATGATTATAGGGAATCAGTGAATAATAGCGGCTATAATAGAAAAAATAGCTCCTATAGATAAAACATAATGAAAATGTCCTACAACATAGTATGTATCATGTAGGATAATATCAATAGAAGAATTAGATAATATAATTCCTGTTAATCCTCCTATGGTAAAAAGAAAAATAAATCCTAGAGTTCATATAATAGATATATTTATTTTTAATTTAGAGCCGTGATATGTTGCTAGTCATCTAAAAACTTTAATTCCTGTTGGAATTGCAATAATTATAGTAGCTGAGGTAAAATAAGCTCGAGTATCTACATCTAATCCGACGGTAAATATATGATGAGCTCATACAATAAAACCTAAAAGTCCAATTCTTAATATAGCATAAATTATTCCAATATTTCCAAAAGTTTCTTTTTTTCCTCTTTCATTAGAAATAATTTGGGAAATTAACCCAAATCCTGGAAGGATTAGAATATAGACTTCTGGGTGACCGAAGAATCAAAATAAATGTTGATAAAGAATTGGGTCTCCTCCTCCAGTTGGATCAAAAAAAGATGTATTAAAATTTCGGTCAAATAATAATATAGTAATAGCACCAGCTAATACTGGTAAGGAAAAAAGTAAAAGAATAGTTGTAATAAAAACAGATCAAGGAAATAAAGGTAATTGTATATGTTTTAAGGAAATATTTTTTATTATAATAATTGTAACAATAAAATTTAGTGATCCTATAATAGAAGATAATCCTGAAATATGTAAAGAAAAAATTGCTAAATCTACTGAGGGTGAAGAATGGTATAAATTTGAAGATAAAGGAGGATATACAGTTCATCCTGTTCCTGGTCTTGGATTTAAAAAATTTCTTAAAAGTAAAATTATTAAAGATGGGGGTAAAAGTCAAAATCTAATATTATTTATTCGGGGAAAAGCTATATCTGGAATTCCTAATATTAAAGGAATTAATCAATTTCCAAATCCCCCAATTAAAAATGGTATTACAAGAAAAAAAATTATTAAAAAAGCATGAGCTGTAACTAAAGAATTATAGATTTGGTCATTAGAAATTCATGATCCAGGAATACTTAATTCTATTCGAATAATAATTCTTATTGCTGAACCAATTATTCCAGATCATAAAGCAAATATTATATAAAGAATTCCAATATCTTTATGATTAGTAGAATAAAACCATTTAATTAAGATTTAAAAATATTATATTTTCAACTTTGAAGGTTGATAGTTTATTGTTAACTTAAAATCTTTATAAGTATTATGCCTGATAAAAGGATTAAATTGTAAATTTAATAATGAAATAAATTTTCTAATACTAAAAAATTAATAGATAAAAATTAAAAAAAAAAATTAAAGAAAAGGTTAAAATTAAATTAAAATTATTCTTGAAATAGAATTTTGGGAATTTTAATCAAGATTTTTTAGTTAATTTCGATAAAGTAAGTTGATAGTTAATAATATTTAAATAACTTCATGTTATAATAACTCTAGAAATTGCTAAAATAATTAAAAAGAAAATAGATTTTTGAATTAAAATATTTTCATAAAAAAAAAATCATTTTGCTATAAAAGAACTAAATGGAGGTAATATACTATAAGAAAAAATAATAATAATAAAAAGATAATTAAAATTTTTTATTCTATTTAAATTTAAAGTGAAAATTTTATTTTTAAAATTTATTTTTTCAAGTAAATAAAGTAATAGAAATGTATTTAATAAATAAATAATAAAATAAAAAATAAATGTTTGAGAATTAAGAAATGAAATAAAAATTAAGTAAGAGGAATGATTTATTGAGGAAAAAATTAGAATTTTTTTTAAATTTGTTTCTTCTATAATGAAAATAGAAGCAATAATTCTATTTATAGTTAAAAATATTAATAAATAAGAATTAAAGTAAATAGAAAATCTAATTAAATTAATAGGAATAATTTTTGCAAATGTGGAGAAAAAAAAAATTTCGTTTCAAGAGAGAAAAGGAAATGTATAAATTATTCATACATTAAAAGGAAAAATTCCTAATTTTAAGAATAATCTAAATATTAAGATTAAATTAGTATTAGTTTTTAATTGAATAATTAAATAATTTATTGAATAAATAAAATTTATAAAAATTAATAATCTAGAGATTCTAGAGATAAAAAAATAAATTAATCTGGGAATTTTATTTACATTATTAAAATTTAAATATCCAATAAAAATAAGAGAAAAAAATTCTAAAATTATTCATTTTATAAAAATATTTTCTAAAAAAAAAATAGATAATGAAAGTAAAATAAGGGAAAATTTAATAAAAATATTTAATTGGGAAATTTTTATAAATAATTTATAATTAAATTTAATTTAAATTATTTAACAATAGTATAAATATTATACATATATATTCTATCAAAATAATCCTTTTATCAGGCATATTGTTTTATTTATGTTTAAGTTTAATAATATATATATATATATATATATATATATATTAAATATATCTTAGTGTAAAAGCATTTAAAAATTTGAATTTTAAGGAACTAAAAAAATTAGTAGATATATAAAATTATAATATATAATTTTATTAAATATTTATAAAAGAAATTAATCTATATTTAGATCATGAGTCTAATAACTTAAATTTAGTTTATTTATAAAGATATAATTTAAAATTTATTTTTAATTGCAATTTAAATGTTATAAAATTAACTAATATCCAAATTAAAAAATTTTAATATATATATATATATATATATATATATATATATATATATATATATATATATATATATAATAAAATTATAAAATTAAGAAAATTAATAAAATTAAGGAATTTTGTATTAAAATTAAATATAGAATAATTTTTTAATATTTATAAGTTAAGTAAATAAATATTAAATAGAATTTAAAATTGTGAATAATATATATAATATTTATAATTTAAAATTGTGAAATAATATATATAATATATGATATATAAATATAATTTAAAATAAAGTATAATGGGATAAAATAAATTAAATTAATTTTTTTATAAAAATTAATTTTCAAAAAGATAATGATAAATTAT
>NW_027478355.1:5000-7500 GCF_051020975.1 Osmia lignaria lignaria | reverse complement strand
TTCGTTATTTTGGCTAAACGGAGCGAAAATCTGCATTTATACCATCACGGACGTTAGTTTAATAGCGTTTAACGATCGATCCACGGTACAGAATGCAAAAATATGATTGTTAAAATTTTCGACTAATCGGTTCTAAGAGGCGAAGCAATACGCCGCTGGGACTTTGAAATATTTCGGAGCGCACCTAAAGTTCGTTATTTTGGCTACACGGAGCGAAAATCTGCATTTATACCATCACGGACGTTAGTTCAATAGCGTTTAACGATCGATCCACGGTACAGAATGCAAAAATATGATTGTTAAAATTTTCGACTAATCGGTTCTAAGAGGCGAAGCAATACGCCGCTGGGACTTTGAAATATTTCGGAGCGCACCTAAAGTTCGTTATTTTGGCTAAACGGAGCGAAAATCTGCATTTATACCATCACGGACGTTAGTTCAATAGCGTTTAACGATCGATCCACGGTACAGAATGCAAAAATATGATTGTTAAAATTTTCGACTAATCGGTTCTAAGAGGCGAAGCAATACGCCGCTGGGACTTTGAAATATTTCGGAGCGCACCTAAAGTTCGTTATTTTGGCTAAACGGAGCGAAAATCTGCATTTATACCATCACGGACGTTAGTTTAATAGCGTTTAACGATCGATCCACGGTACAGAATGCAAAAATATGATTGTTAAAATTTTCGACTAATCGGTTCTAAGAGGCGAAGCAATACGCCGCTGGGACTTTGAAATATTTCGGAGCGCACCTAAAGTTCGTTATTTTGGCTAAACGGAGCGAAAATCTGCATTTACACCATCACGGACGTTAGTTTAATAGCGTTTAACGATGGATCCACGGTACAGAATGCAAAAATATGATTGTTAAAATTTTCGACTAATCGGTTCTAAGAGGCGAAGCAATACGCCGCTGGGACTTTGAAATATTTCGGAGCGCACCTAAAGTTCGTTATTTTGGCTAAACGGAGCGAAAATCTGCATTTATACCATCACGGACGTTAGTTCAATAGCGTTTAACGATCGATCCACGGTACAGAATGCAAAAATATGATTGTTAAAATTTTCGACTAATCGGTTCTAAGAGGCGAAGCAATACGCCGCTGGGACTTTGAAATATTTCGGAGCGCACCTAAAGTTCGTTATTTTGGCTAAACGGAGCGAAAATCTGCATTTATACCATCACGGACGTTAGTTCAATAGCGTTTAACGATCGATCCACGGTACAGAATGCAAAAATATGATTGTTAAAATTTTCGACTAATCGGTTCTAAGAGGCGAAGCAATACGCCGCTGGGACTTTGAAATATTTCGGAGCGCACCTAAAGTTCGTTATTTTGGCTAAACGGAGCGAAAATCTGCATTTATACCATCACGGACGTTAGTTTAATAGCGTTTAACGATCGATCCACGGTACAGAATGCAAAAATATGATTGTTAAAATTTTCGACTAATCGGTTCTAAGAGGCGAAGCAATACGCCGCTGGGACTTTGAAATATTTCGGAGCGCACCTAAAGTTCGTTATTTTGGCTAAACGGAGCGAAAATCTGCATTTATACCATCACGGACGTTAGTTTAATAGCGTTTAACGATGGATCCACGGTACAGAATGCAAAAATATGATTGTTAAAATTTTCGACTAATCGGTTCTAAGAGGCGAAGCAATACGCCGCTGGGACTTTGAAATATTTCGGAGCGCACCTAAAGTTCGTTATTTTGGCTAAACGGAGCGAAAATCTGCATTTATACCATCACGGACGTTAGTTCAATAGCGTTTAACGATCGATCCACGGTACAGAATGCAAAAATATGATTGTTAAAATTTTCGACTAATCGGTTCTAAGAGGCGAAGCAATACGCCGCTGGGACTTTGAAATATTTCGGAGCGCACCTAAAGTTCGTTATTTTGGCTAAACGGAGCGAAAATCTGCATTTATACCATCACGGACGTTAGTTTAATAGCGTTTAACGATCGATCCACGGTACAGAATGCAAAAATATGATTGTTAAAATTTTCGACTAATCGGTTCTAAGAGGCGAAGCAATACGCCGCTGGGACTTTGAAATATTTCGGAGCGCACCTAAAGTTCGTTATTTTGGCTAAACGGAGCGAAAATCTGCATTTATACCATCACGGACGTTAGTTTAATAGCGTTTAACGATGGATCCACGGTACAGAATGCAAAAATATGATTGTTAAAATTTTCGACTTATCGGTTCTGGATCACTGAAAAATCAAAAAAAATTATTAATTTTGATTAATTAAATTACATATGTAGTTTTATATTGTTATAGTCTCGTATTTGTTAATGTTTTGTCGTAAGAAAATGCAAAAATATCGTTTTAATGTTTTCGTCTCATCGGTTCTGGATCGCTGAAAAATCAAAAAAAAATATTAATTTTGATTAATTAAATTACAAATGGAGTTTTATATTGCTATAGTCGCTTATTTGTTAATGTTTTACCGTAAGAAAATGCAAAAATATCGTTTTAATAT
>NW_027478354.1:0-21215 GCF_051020975.1 Osmia lignaria lignaria | reverse complement strand
AGGAAATCAATTTAATTTTAATATAAAAATTAATTTTAATATAAAAATTAAATATAAAAATTAAATATTGATCTGTGAGAAGGAAATCAATTTAATTTTAATATAAAAATTAAATATAAAAATTAAATATTGATCTGTGGGAAAGATCAATTTAATTTTAATATAAAAATTAAATATAAAAATTAAATATTGGTCTGTGGGAAGGAAATCAATTTAATTTTAATATAAAAATTAAATATAAAAATTAAATATTGATCTGTGGGAAAGATCAATTTAATTTTAATATAAAAATTAAATATAAAAATTAAATATTGGTCTGTGGGAAGGAAATCAATTTAATTTTAATATAAAAATTAAATATAAAAATTAAATATTGGTCTGTGGGAAGGAAATCAATTTAATTTTAATATAAAAATTAAATATAAAAATTAAATATTGGTCTGTGGAAAGGAAATCAATTTAATTTTAATATAAAAATTAAATATAAAAATTAAATATTGGTCTGTGGGAAGGAAATCAATTTAATTTTAATATAAAAATTAAATATAAAAATTAAATATTGGTCTGTGGGAAGGAAATCAATTTAATTTTAATATAAAAATTAAATATAAAAATTAAATATTGATCTGTGGGAAAGATCAATTTAATTTTAATATAAAAATTAAATATAAAAATTAAATATTGGTCTGTGGGAAAGATCAATTTAATTTTAATATAAAAATTAAATATAAAAATTAAATATTGATCTGTGAGAAAGATCAATTTAATTTTAATATAAAAATTAAATATAAAAATTAAATATTGATCTGTGGGAAAGATCAATTTAATTTTAATATAAAAATTAAATATAAAAATTAAATATTGGTCTGTGGGAAGGAAATCAATTTAATTTTAATATAAAAATTAAATATAAAAATTAAATATTAATCTGTAAGAAAGATCAATTTAATTTTAATATAAAAATTAAATATAAAAATTAAATATTGGTCTGTAAGAAAGATCAATTTAATTTTAATATAAAAATTAAATATTGATCTGTGGGAAGGAAATCAATTTAATTTTAATATAAAAATTAAATATAAAAATTAAATATTGGTCTGTGGGAAGGAAATCAATTTAATTTTAATATAAAAATTAAATATAAAAATTAAATATTGGTCTGTGGAAAAGAAATCAATTTAATTTTAATATAAAAATTAAATATAAAAATTAAATATTGATCTGTGAGAAAAATCAATTTAATTTTAATATAAAAATTAAATATAAAAATTAAATATTGGTCTGTGGGAAGGAAATCAATTTAATTTTAATATAAAAATTAAATATAAAAATTAAATATTGGTCTGTGGGAAGGAAATCAATTTAATTTTAATATAAAAATTAAATATAAAAATTAAATATTGATCTGTGAGAAAGATCAATTTAATTTTAATATAAAAATTAAATATAAAAATTAAATATTGGTCTGTAGGAAAGATCAATTTAATTTTAATATAAAAATTAAATATAAAAATTAAATATTGGTCTGTGGGAAGGAAATCAATTTAATTTTAATATAAAAATTAAATATAAAAATTAAATATTGATCTGTGGGAAAGAAATCAATTTAATTTTAATATAAAAATTAAATATAAAAATTAAATATTGATCTGTGGGAAGGAAATCAATTTAATTTTAATATAAAAATTAAATATAAAAATTAAATATTGGTCTGTGGGAAAGATCAATTTAATTTTAATATAAAAATTAAATATTGATCTGTGGGAAGGAAATCAATTTAATTTTAATATAAAAATTAAATATAAAAATTAAATATTGATCTGTGAGAAAGATCAATTTAATTTTAATATAAAAATTAAATATAAAAATTAAATATTGATCTGTGAGAAAGATCAATTTAATTTTAATATAAAAATTAAATATAAAAATTAAATATTGATCTGTGGGAAAGATCAATTTAATTTTAATATAAAAATTAAATATAAAAATTAAATATTGGTCTGTGGGAAGGAAATCAATTTAATTTTAATATAAAAATTAAATATAAAAATTAAATATTGGTCTGTGGGAAGGAAATCAATTTAATTTTAATATAAAAATTAAATATAAAAATTAAATATTGATCTGTGAGAAAGATCAATTTAATTTTAATATAAAAATTAAATATAAAAATTAAATATTGGTCTGTAGGAAAGATCAATTTAATTTTAATATAAAAATTAAATATTGATCTGTGGGAAAGATCAATTTAATTTTAATATAAAAATTAAATATAAAAATTAAATATTGGTCTGTGGGAAGGAAATCAATTTAATTTTAATATAAAAATTAAATATAAAAATTAAATATTGGTCTGTGGAAAAGAAATCAATTTAATTTTAATATAAAAATTAAATATAAAAATTAAATATTGATCTGTGGGAAAAATCAATTTAATTTTAATATAAAAATTAAATATAAAAATTAAATATTGGTCTGTGGGAAGGAAATCAATTTAATTTTAATATAAAAATTAAATATAAAAATTAAATATTGGTCTGTGGGAAGGAAATCAATTTAATTTTAATATAAAAATTAAATATAAAAATTAAATATTGATCTGTGAGAAAGATCAATTTAATTTTAATATAAAAATTAAATATAAAAATTAAATATTGGTCTGTAGGAAAGATCAATTTAATTTTAATATAAAAATTAAATATAAAAATTAAATATTGGTCTGTAGGAAAGATCAATTTAATTTTAATATAAAAATTAAATATTGATCTGTGGGAAAGATCAATTTAATTTTAATATAAAAATTAAATATAAAAATTAAATATTGGTCTGTGGGAAGGAAATCAATTTAATTTTAATATAAAAATTAAATATAAAAATTAAATATTGGTCTGTGGAAAAGAAATCAATTTAATTTTAATATAAAAATTAAATATAAAAATTAAATATTGATCTGTAGGAAAAATCAATTTAATTTTAATATAAAAATTAAATATAAAAATTAAATATTGGTCTGTGGGAAGGAAATCAATTTAATTTTAATATAAAAATTAAATATAAAAATTAAATATTGGTCTGTGGGAAGGAAATCAATTTAATTTTAATATAAAAATTAAATATAAAAATTAAATATTGATCTGTGAGAAAGATCAATTTAATTTTAATATAAAAATTAAATATAAAAATTAAATATTGGTCTGTAGGAAAGATCAATTTAATTTTAATATAAAAATTAAATATAAAAATTAAATATTGGTCTGTGGGAAGGAAATCAATTTAATTTTAATATAAAAATTAAATATAAAAATTAAATATTGATCTGTGGGAAGGAAATCAATTTAATTTTAATATAAAAATTAAATATAAAAATTAAATATTGATCTGTGGGAAGGAAATCAATTTAATTTTAATATAAAAATTAAATATAAAAATTAAATATTGGTCTGTGGAAAAGATCAATTTAATTTTAATATAAAAATTAAATATTGATCTGTGAGAAGGAAATCAATTTAATTTTAATATAAAAATTAAATATAAAAATTAAATATTGATCTGTGAGAAAGATCAATTTAATTTTAATATAAAAATTAAATATAAAAATTAAATATTGATCTGTGAGAAAGATCAATTTAATTTTAATATAAAAATTAAATATAAAAATTAAATATTGATCTGTGGGAAAGATCAATTTAATTTTAATATAAAAATTAAATATAAAAATTAAATATTGATCTGTGGGAAGGAAATCAATTTAATTTTAATATAAAAATTAAATATAAAAATTAAATATTGGTCTGTGGGAAGGAAATCAATTTAATTTTAATATAAAAATTAAATATAAAAATTAAATATTGGTCTGTGGGAAGGAAATCAATTTAATTTTAATATAAAAATTAAATATAAAAATTAAATATTGGTCTGTAGGAAGGAAATCAATTTAATTTTAATATAAAAATTAAATATAAAAATTAAATATTGATCTGTGGGAAAGATCAATTTAATTTTAATATATAAATTAAATATAAAAATTAAATATTGGTCTGTGGGAAGGAAATCAATTTAATTTTAATATAAAAATTAAATATAAAAATTAAATATTGGTCTGTAGAAAAAATCAATTTAATTTTAATATAAAAATTAAATATAAAAATTAAATATTGATCTGTAGGAAGGAAATCAATTTAATTTTAATATAAAAATTAAATATAAAAATTAAATATTAATCTGTGGGAAAGATCAATTTAATTTTAATATAAAAATTAAATATAAAAATTAAATATTGGTCTGTGGGAAGGAAATCAATTTAATTTTAATATAAAAATTAAATATAAAAATTAAATATTGATCTGTAGGAAGAAAATCAATTTAATTTTAATATAAAAATTAAATATAAAAATTAAATATTGGTCTGTGGGAAGAAAATCAATTTAATTTTAATATAAAAATTAAATATAAAAATTAAATATTGATCTGTAGGAAGGAAATCAATTTAATTTTAATATAAAAATTAAATATAAAAATTAAATATTGGTCTGTAGGAAGGAAATCAATTTAATTTTAATATAAAAATTAAATATAAAAATTAAATATTGGTCTATGGAAAGGAATTTATATTAATTAATTAATATTATACTGGGATAAATAATAATATTATTTTTATATAAATATTTAATATATAATAAATATATTAGTCTATAAGAAAGAATTTATATTAATTAATTAATATTATACTGAGATAAATAATAATATTATTTTTATATAAATATTTAATATATAATAAATATATTAGTCTATGGAAAAGAATTTATATTAATTAATTAATATTATACTGGGATAAATAATAATATTATTTTTATATAAATATTTAATATATAATAAATATATTAGTCTATAAGAAAGAATTTATATTAATTAATTAATATTATACTGGGATAAATAATAATATTATTTTTATATAAATATTTAATATATAATAAATATATTAGTCTATGGGAAGGAATTTATATTAATTAATTAATATTATACTAGGATAAATAATAATATTATTTTTATATAAATATTTAATATATAATAAATATATTAGTCTATAAGAAAGAATTTATATTAATTAATTAATATTATACTGGGATAAATAATAATATTATTTTTATATAAATATTTAATATATAATAAATATATTAGTCTATGGGAAGGAATTTATATTAATTAATTAATATTATACTGGGATAAATAATAATATTATTTTTATATAAATATTTAATATATAATAAATATATTAGTCTATGGGAAGGAATTTATATTAATTAATTAATATTATACTGGGATAAATAATAATATTATTTTTATATAAATATTTAATATATAATAAATATATTAGTCTATGGGAAGGAATTTATATTAATTAATTAATATTATACTGGGATAAATAATAATATTATTTTTATATAAATATTTAATATATAATAAATATATTAGTCTATGGGAAGGAATTTATATTAATTAATTAATATTATACTGGGATAAATAATAATATTATTTTTATATAAATATTTAATATATAATAAATATATTAGTCTATGGGAAGGAATTTATATTAATTAATTAATATTATACTGGGATAAATAATAATATTATTTTTATATAAATATTTAATATATAATAAATATATTAGTCTATGGGAAGGAATTTATATTAATTAATTAATATTATACTGGGATAAATAATAATATTATTTTTATATAAATATTTAATATATAATAAATATATTAGTCTATGGGAAGGAATTTATATTAATTAATTAATATTATACTGGGATAAATAATAATATTATTTTTATATAAATATTTAATATATAATAAATATATTAGTCTATGGGAAGGAATTTATATTAATTAATTAATATTATACTGGGATAAATAATAATATTATTTTTATATAAATATTTAATATATAATAAATATATTAGTCTATGGGAAGGAATTTATATTAATTAATTAATATTATACTGGGATAAATAATAATATTATTTTTATATAAATATTTAATATATAATAAATATATTAGTCTATGGGAAGGAATTTATATTAATTAATTAATATTATACTGGGATAAATAATAATATTATTTTTATATAAATATTTAATATATAATAAATATATTAGTCTATGGGAAGGAATTTATATTAATTAATTAATATTATACTGGGATAAATAATAATATTATTTTTATATAAATATTTAATATATAATAAATATATTAGTCTATGGGAAGGAATTTATATTAATTAATTAATATTATACTGGGATAAATAATAATATTATTTTTATATAAATATTTAATATATAATAAATATATTAGTCTATGGGAAGGAATTTATATTAATTAATTAATATTATACTGGGATAAATAATAATATTATTTTTATATAAATATTTAATATATAATAAATATATTAGTCTATGGGAAGGAATTTATATTAATTAATTAATATTATACTGGGATAAATAATAAT
Organism: Osmia lignaria lignaria; assembly: GCF_051020975.1. Classification (NCBI taxonomy): domain Eukaryota; kingdom Metazoa; phylum Arthropoda; class Insecta; order Hymenoptera; family Megachilidae; genus Osmia; species Osmia lignaria. The sequence continues at coordinate 14,707 of NW_027478354.1, read as the reverse complement.
ATTATTTTTATATAAATATTTAATATATAATAAATATATTAGTCTATGGGAAGGAATTTATATTAATTAATTAATATTATACTGGGATAAACAATAATATTATTTTTATATAAATATTTAATATATAATAAATATATTAGTCTATGGGAAGGAATTTATATTAATTAATTAATATTATACTGGGATAAATAATAATATTATTTTTATATAAATATTTAATATATAATAAATATATTAGTCTATGGGAAGGAATTTATATTAATTAATTAATATTATACTGGGATAAATAATAATATTATTTTTATATAAATATTTAATATATAATAAATATATTAGTCTATGGGAAGGAATTTATATTAATTAATTAATATTATACTGGGATAAATAATAATATTATTTTTATATAAAAATTAAATATAAAAATTAAATATTGATCTGTGAGAAGGAATTTATATTAATTAATTAATATTATACTGGGATAAATAATAATATTATTTTTATATAAATATTTAATATATAATAAATATATTAATCTGTGGGAAAGAATTTATATTAATTAATTAATATTATACTGAGATAAATAATAATATTATTTTTATATAAATATTTAATATATATATATATATATATATATATATATATATAATTTTAAATTTCTATAATATAAAACATTAAATTATAAATTTTAAATTTCTATAGTTTATTTAAAACATTAAATTGCAAATTTAAAAATATTTTTTAAAATTAGAAATTTATAATTTAAATATAATATAATATATATATATATATATATATATTATAATCATTTACTTATAATTTAATTTTATTTTTAAATAATTTTAATATATTTTTGATTATTAAATTAAAAATTTAATTTTTATATAAAATTTTAAAACATTAAAATTTATATATTTATGATAAATATCTAATCTTACTTTCTTATTTTAATATTTAATTTTTATTTAAATATATAATTTTTTAATAAAAATATTTTATATAACTTTTTTAATTATTAAATTAAAAACTTTTAATTTTAATATATATATATATATATATATATATATATTAAAGAACGTTAAAATTATATATTTAAAAAAATATATAACCCTTTATTCCATATACCTTAATATTTAATTAATATTAATATAATTTTCTTAATTATTAAATTAAAAATTTAATTTTAATATATATATATATATATAATATATATATATATATATATATATATATATATATTAAAGAACGTTAGGATTATATATTTAAAAAATATATAATCCTTTATTTTTCTATTCCTTAATATTTAATTTTTATTTAATATATAATTTTTTAATAAAATAATATTATTTAATATAACTTTCTTAATTATTAAATTAAAAATTTAATATTTATTTATTTATATATATATATATATATATAAATATTAAAGAACATTAGGATTATATACTTAAAAAATATATAATCCTCTATTCTCCTTATACTATACCTTAATATTTAATTAATATTAATATAACTTTATTAATTATTAAATTAAAAATTTAATTTTAATATATATATATATATATATATATATATATATATATATATATATATATATATAATATTAAAGAACGTTAGGATTATATACTTAAAAAATAAAATATATAATCCTCTATTCCTCTATTCTCCTTATCTATACCTTAATATTTAATTAATATTAATATAACTTTATTAATTATTAAATTAAAAATTTAATTTATTTATATATATATATATATATATATATATATATACATATATATATATATATATATATATATATATATATATATATATAATATTAAAGAACGTTAGGATTATATACTTAAAAAATAAAATATATAATCCTTTATTCTCCTTATACTATACCTAAATATTTAATTAATATTAATATAACCTTCTTAATTATTAAATTAAAAATTTAATTTTAATATATATATATATATATATATATATATATATATATATATATATATATATATATATATATATATATATATAATATTAAAGAACGTTAGGATTATATACTTAAAAAATAAAATATATAATCCTCTATTCTCCTTATTACTATACCTTAATATTTAATTAATATTAATATAACCTTCTTAATTATTAAATTAAAAATTTAATTTTAATATATATATATATATATATATATATATATATATATATATAAATATTAAAGAACGTTAGGATTATATACTTAAAAAATAAAATATATAATCCTCTATTCTCCTTATACTATACCTTAATATTTAATTAATATTAATATAACTTTCTTAATTATTAAATTAAAAATTTAATTTTAATATATATATATATATATATATATAAAAACATTAAGATTATATATTTAAAAATATATAATCCTTTATTTTTATAATCTTAATATTTAATTTAATTTTTATTTAATATATAATTTTTTAATAAAATAATATTTAATATAATTTTAATTATTAAATTAAAAATTTAATATATAATATATATATATATATATATATATATAAACATTAAAGAACGTTAGGATTATATACTTAAAAAATATATAATCCTCTACTCTTTATTCTATACCTTAATATTTAATAATATAATATTATTTAATATAACTTTTTTAATTATTAAATTAAAAATTTAATTTATTTATATTTATAATATATATATATATATATATATTAAAGAACGTTAGGATTATATATTTTAAAAATATATAACCCTTTTCTACTATACCTTAATATTTAATTTTTATTTAATATATAATTTTCTAATAAAAATAATATATTTAATACAACTTTTTTAATTATTAAATTAAAAATTTAATTTTAATAAACAAAAATCAAAATATAAATATTAAATTAAATAATTTAATAATTATTTAAACTTTAATTTATATTTAAATAATTATAAAAAAATTTTAATTTCTTAATTATTAAATAATTTTAATTTAATTTTAACAAAATATAAATAAATAATTAAATAATTAAAATTAATTAATTCTATTAATTCTAATAATAAATTTAATTTTAAAATTATATATATATATATATATATATATATATATATATAATTTATTTTAATCTTATTTAATAGTTACAATAAAACATTAAATTTTCAATTTAAATACATTTTTACAAATTTAAATATATGTTAAAAAAATACAAATATAAAATTATATTCAAACTTATAAAAAATTGAAAAAAATATAAAGTTCCTTATATTAAAATATTTTATATTATTTGCTATTGTATTCTAGTAGACAATTTTAATATTAGATCTTTAATAATTTATCATTATCTTTTTGAAAATTAATTTTTATAAAAAAATTAATTTAATTTATTTTATCCCATTATACTTTATTTTAAATTATATTTATATATCATATATTATATATATTATTTCACAATTTTAAATTATAAATATTATATATATTATTCACAATTTTAAATTCTATTTAATATTTATTTACTTAACTTATAAATATTAAAAAATTATTCTATATTTAATTTTAATACAAAATTCCTTAATTTTATTAATTTTCTTAATTTTATAATTTTATTATATATATATATATATATATATATATATATATATATATATATATATATATATATAATTAAAATTTTTTAATTTGGATATTAGTTAATTTTATAACATTTAAATTGCAATTAAAAATAAATTTTAAATTATATCTTTATAAATAAACTAAATTTAAGTTATTAGACTCATGATCTAAATATAGATTAATTTCTTTTATAAATATTTAATAAAATTATATATTATAATTTTATATATCTACTAATTTTTTTAGTTCCTTAAAATTCAAATTTTTAAATGCTTTTACACTAAGATATATTTAATATATATATATATATATATATATATATATTATTAAACTTAAACATAAATAAAACAATATGCCTGATAAAAGGATTATTTTGATAGAATATATATGTATAATATTTATACTATTGTTAAATAATTTAAATTAAATTTAATTATAAATTATTTATAAAAATTTCCCAATTAAATATTTTTATTAAATTTTCCCTTATTTTACTTTCATTATCTATTTTTTTTTTAGAAAATATTTTTATAAAATGAATAATTTTAGAATTTTTTTCTCTTATTTTTATTGGATATTTAAATTTTAATAATGTAAATAAAATTCCCAGATTAATTTATTTTTTTATCTCTAGAATCTCTAGATTATTAATTTTTATAAATTTTATTTATTCAATAAATTATTTAATTATTCAATTAAAAACTAATACTAATTTAATCTTAATATTTAGATTATTCTTAAAATTAGGAATTTTTCCTTTTAATGTATGAATAATTTATACATTTCCTTTTCTCTCTTGAAACGAAATTTTTTTTTTCTCCACATTTGCAAAAATTATTCCTATTAATTTAATTAGATTTTCTATTTACTTTAATTCTTATTTATTAATATTTTTAACTATAAATAGAATTATTGCTTCTATTTTCATTATAGAAGAAACAAATTTAAAAAAAATTCTAATTTTTTCCTCAATAAATCATTCCTCTTACTTAATTTTTATTTCATTTCTTAATTCTCAAACATTTATTTTTTATTTTATTATTTATTTATTAAATACATTTCTATTACTTTATTTACTTGAAAAAATAAATTTTAAAAATAAAATTTTCACTTTAAATTTAAATAGAATAAAAAATTTTAATTATCTTTTTATTATTATTATTTTTTCTTATAGTATATTACCTCCATTTAGTTCTTTTATAGCAAAATGATTTTTTTTTTATGAAAATATTTTAATTCAAAAATCTATTTTCTTTTTAATTATTTTAGCAATTTCTAGAGTTATTATAACATGAAGTTATTTAAATATTATTAACTATCAACTTACTTTATCGAAATTAACTAAAAAATCTTGATTAAAATTCCCAAAATTCTATTTCAAGAATAATTTTAATTTAATTTTAACCTTTTCTTTAATTTTTTTTTTTAATTTTTATCTATTAATTTTTTAGTATTAGAAAATTTATTTCATTATTAAATTTACAATTTAATCCTTTTATCAGGCATAATACTTATAAAGATTTTAAGTTAACAATAAACTATCAACCTTCAAAGTTGAAAATATAATATTTTTAAATCTTAATTAAATGGTTTTATTCTACTAATCATAAAGATATTGGAATTCTTTATATAATATTTGCTTTATGATCTGGAATAATTGGTTCAGCAATAAGAATTATTATTCGAATAGAATTAAGTATTCCTGGATCATGAATTTCTAATGACCAAATCTATAATTCTTTAGTTACAGCTCATGCTTTTTTAATAATTTTTTTTCTTGTAATACCATTTTTAATTGGGGGATTTGGAAATTGATTAATTCCTTTAATATTAGGAATTCCAGATATAGCTTTTCCCCGAATAAATAATATTAGATTTTGACTTTTACCCCCATCTTTAATAATTTTACTTTTAAGAAATTTTTTAAATCCAAGACCAGGAACAGGATGAACTGTATATCCTCCTTTATCTTCAAATTTATACCATTCTTCACCCTCAGTAGATTTAGCAATTTTTTCTTTACATATTTCAGGATTATCTTCTATTATAGGATCACTAAATTTTATTGTTACAATTATTATAATAAAAAATATTTCCTTAAAACATATACAATTACCTTTATTTCCTTGATCTGTTTTTATTACAACTATTCTTTTACTTTTTTCCTTACCAGTATTAGCTGGTGCTATTACTATATTATTATTTGACCGAAATTTTAATACATCTTTTTTTGATCCAACTGGAGGAGGAGACCCAATTCTTTATCAACATTTATTTTGATTCTTCGGTCACCCAGAAGTCTATATTCTAATCCTTCCAGGATTTGGGTTAATTTCCCAAATTATTTCTAATGAAAGAGGAAAAAAAGAAACTTTTGGAAATATTGGAATAATTTATGCTATATTAAGAATTGGACTTTTAGGTTTTATTGTATGAGCTCATCATATATTTACCGTCGGATTAGATGTAGATACTCGAGCTTATTTTACCTCAGCTACTATAATTATTGCAATTCCAACAGGAATTAAAGTTTTTAGATGACTAGCAACATATCACGGCTCTAAATTAAAAATAAATATATCTATTATATGAACTCTAGGATTTATTTTTCTTTTTACCATAGGAGGATTAACAGGAATTATATTATCTAATTCTTCTATTGATATTATCCTACATGATACATACTATGTTGTAGGACATTTTCATTATGTTTTATCTATAGGAGCTATTTTTTCTATTATAGCCGCTATTATTCACTGATTCCCTATAATCATTGGACTTTCAATAAACCAATCTTGATTAAAAATTCAATTTTTCTTAATATTTATTGGAGTAAATATAACTTTTTTTCCTCAACATTTTTTAGGAATAATAGGAATACCACGTCGATATTCAGATTATCCAGATTCTTATATATGTTGAAATTTATTTTCCTCTATAGGATCTTTAATTACTTTAAACAGAATTATTGTAATAATTTATATTATTTTTGAAAGATTATATTCAAAACGAATAATTTTATTTAAATTTAATCAAACAGCTTTAGAATGAATTATACATAATCCCCCTTTAAATCATTCTTATAGGGAAATTCCATTAATTTTAAAAATTTAATTTAATATGGCAGATTAGTGCAATGGATTTAAGATCCATATATAAAATTATTTAATTTTTATTAAAAATTTCTTCATGATATATATATTCATTTCAAGATTCAAATTCCCCTTATTCAGATAATCTTATATCATTTCATAATTTTACTATAATATTTATAATCATAATTATTTCAACTACACTTTTTATATTAATAGATATTTTTAATAATAAATTTATTAATCGATTTCTTTTAAAACATCATACTATTGAAATTATTTGAACTATTATTCCAGCTATTATTCTTTTATTTATTTGTTTTCCATCTTTAAAAATTTTATATTTTACAGATGAATTATGAAACCCAATTTTTTTTACAGTAAAAAGTATTGGACACCAATGATACTGAAGATATGAATATCCTGAATTTAATAATTTTGAATTTGATTCTTATATAAATAAAAACTTTGAATATAATTCTTTCCGATTATTGGATGTAGATAATCGTATAATTATTCCCTTTAAAATTTCAATTCGAATATTAACTACTTCTACAGATGTTATTCATTCTTGAACTATTCCTTCTATAGGAGTAAAAAGAGATGCAACCCCAGGTCGAATTAATCAAATAAATATTCTTGCTTTACGACCTGGACTTTTTTTTGGCCAATGTTCAGAAATTTGTGGTATAAATCATAGATTTATACCTATTGTTTTAGAATCTACATCTTATAACAATTTTATAAATTGAATTAAAAATTCTACTTAAAGAAATTAGTTAAATATAAATAATAACATTAATTTGTCAAATTAAAATTAATTTCCTTCAAAATTATTTCTTAAATTTTATCATTAAGTGTCTGAAACAAAATAAGAATTGATCTTTTAAATCAAATATAGTATTTATTATACTCTTAATGAAAATTTTATTCCACAAATAAGACCTAGATATTGAATATTAATTTCTATCTTTGAATTATTAATTTTTTTCATATTAATCTTTAAAATTTATTTTTTTCCAATTAATTTAAAAATTTATTTTCCTAAAAAATCCTTTAAAACCCATAAATTATTTAATTGAAAATGATAATAAATCTTTTTGAAATTTTTGACCCAACTACAAGAATACATTTTTCTTTAAATTGAATTAATTCTATATTAATTTTTATTATTCTACCTTTAAATTTTTGAATTATTCCATCCCGATTTGAAATATTATTTATTTCAATTTCTAAAATTATTTTTTCTGAATTTAAAAGCTTAACAAAAAAAAAGTATAAAATAAATATTTTAATTTTTTTTAGATTAATAACTTTTATTGCATTAAGAAATTTTATAGGATTATTCCCTTATATTTTTACTTCAACAAGTCATATATCATTTAATTTAATTATTGCTTTATCTTCTTGAATAAGATTTTTTATTTATAGATGATGAAATAAACCATTAAATATATTAATTCATTTAGTTCCTTTAAATACACCCCCTGCTTTAATAAATTTTATAGTAATAATTGAACTAATTAGAAATATTATTCGACCTTTTACTTTAGCAATTCGATTAACTGCAAATATAATTGCAGGACATCTACTATTAACTCTTTTAGGCACATTCATTTCTAAATTCTTAATTTTATTACCTATCACAATTTTAATTCAAAATTTATTAATAATTTTAGAAATTGCAGTTTCTATAATTCAAGCATATGTATTTTCTATTCTTTCTTTATTATATTTTTTAGAATCTAAAAATTAATGTCAATTTATTATAATCATCCTTTTCATTTAGTTACTAACAGACCTTGACCTATTATAAACGCTTTTAATTTAATAAATTTATTATTAAGATTAGTAATATGATTCTTTTACTTAAATTTTTTTTTAATTTTTATTAATTTTCTTATCTTAATCTCTTCTATATTTTTTTGATGACGAGATATTATTCGAGAAAGAACTTTTCAAGGATTTCATACATTTTTAGTTTTAAAACTAATAAAATTTAGAATAATCTTATTTATTATTTCAGAATTTTTTTTTTTTATTTCATTATTTTGAACTTATTTTCATTCTATAAGTTCCCCAGGAATAGAAATTGGTTTACTTTGACCCCCTAAAAATATTATCATATTCAATCCATTTAGAATCCCTTTATTAAATTCATTAATTTTAATTTCTTCAGGAATTTCCCTAACTTGAAGTCACAATAGATTATTAAATAAAAATTATATAGAAAGAAAAATTTCTCTAATAATTACTATTATTTTAGGAATATATTTTTCTTTTCTCCAATTTATTGAATATATAGAAGCTCCATTCTGTTTTAATGATAGAATTTTTGGATCTATTTTCTTTATAGCAACAGGATTTCACGGATTACATGTAATTATTGGAATTATTTTCTTATTTATTACACTAATCCGATTAATTAATCTACATTTTTCTGCAACTCATCATTTTAATTTTGAAGCAGCATCTTGATATTGACATTTTGTAGATGTAATTTGATTATTTTTATATATTTCAATTTATTGATGAATATTTTAAATATAATAATAATTAATATATATATAGTATAAACTTAATTACATTTAATTTCCAATTAAAAAATTTATAAAATTAATATATATAATTTTTAATATTATATTTTTATTTTATTTTATAATAATTATTACTTCTATACTTATATTAATTAATTTTTATTTAAGAATATATAAACCATTAAATCGAGAAAAAATTACCCCATTTGAATGTGGATTTAACTCCCAATCAAACTCCCGTCTCCCATTTTCTACACAATTTTTCCTAATTACTTTACTATTCTTAATTTTTGATATTGAAATTATCTTAATTTTACCATCTATCTTTTTAATAAAATTTAAATCTATTTTTTTAATATTAATTATTTTAATTTTTATTTTTTTAATAATTATTAGTCTACTTATTGAATGAAGTTATAGATTATTAAATTGAATTTTTTAATATATGGACTAAAAAAGTCTAATATTAAGCCGAAATTAATTGTAAAAATTACTTCATATATTTATATATATAATATATACATATTAATATTAATTGAAGCTAAAATAGAAGCAATTTATTGTTAATAAATTTATTGAATTAAAATTCCAATTAAAGAAATAAATTTAAATAGAACTTCTAATTCTAAATTTAATATTTTATATATTATTATTTCTAAATAATTTTTATATAGTTTAATAAAACTTTATATTTTCAGTATAATATTAATAAATATAAAATTTATTTATAAAAATTATATTTATAAAAATTTTATTTAAAAATATTAAAATTACCTTAATATCTTCAATATTATGCTCTTCTTAAGCTATTTAAATTTTAAATTAAAAAAATAAAAATTAATATTATTAATAAATTAGTTAATAATATATTCATAAAATTATATTCATTTAACTTATATTTAAATAAATAAAATTTCAATTTTATAAATTTAATCTTAAATTCAAATAAATTTTTTTCATGAATATTTTCATACAATATAACTATATTTAAAGGTAAATCATAATACAAATAAATTTTTTCGATATAAAATATTGTTCTTATAAAATTTCCTATTATTAAATTTTTATAAGAATTAAAATAAAAAAACTGCCCAATCAAAATTCCACATAAAATTAATTTTATAACCATAATTTTTAAATTTATTGTTAATACAATTAAATAATTTAAATTAAAAATTTTAAAATATAAATATCCAATAAAAAAAATAGTTATTAATAAAATAAATATACAAAAATTTACCAAAATACCTTCTTTCTTAATTAAATTTACATAATAATTTTTTTTAGAAAATAAAATAAATATAATTAATCGAATAGAATAAGATACAGTAAAAATTGTAGAAAAAATTAAAAATATTATTCTAATTATATTTATTTTTCTTAAAAAAATTAATTCCATAATTATATCTTTAGAAAAATATCCTGATATAAAAGGAAATCCTATTAAACATATTAAAGAAAAAATTAAAACTATAGTTTTAAAAGGATAAATATAAATTATACCACCATAACATCGGATATCTTGATTTCTATTAAAATTATGAATAAATCTACCCACACATAAAAATATTAAAGATTTAAATAAAGCATGAATTACTAAATGAAAAAAAGCTATTTCCCAAAATCCTAATCTTAAAATTCTTATTATTAATCTTAATTGACTTAAAGTCGATAAAGCAATAATTTTTTTAAAATCAAATTCATAATTTGCAATTAAACCCGCTATAAATATAGTTAACCTAGAAATTAATAAAATATATTTATTAAAACATCCTAAAAACAAAAATTTATTATATCGAATTAATAAATAAACCCCAGCTGTTACTAAAGTTGAAGAATGAACTAAAGATGAGACAGGAGTAGGAGCTATTATTGCAGCAGGTAATCATAAAGTAAATGGAATTTGAGCTCTTTTTGTAAAAGCTACTAATACTAATAAAATTAATATTAATAAATTAAATTTATAAATTATTAAATTTCACCTCCCATATATTATTCCCATAGTAATTATTAATAAAATTCCCACATCCCCTACACGATTTCTAAAAATTGTTAATATTCCAGCATTATAAGCTTTATCATTTTGATAATAAATAATTAAACAATAAGAAATTAATCCTAAACCATCTCATCCTAATAAAATTGTTAAAAATCTAGGTCTCAAAATTATAAAATATATTGATACTACAAATAAAATTACTAAAATAATAAATCGATTTATAAATTTATCCCCTTCTATATAATAAATTCTATAAATTAATACAACTATAGAAATAAGTGAAACTAATATTAAAAATATTATTCTATAAAAATCTAAATAAATAAAAAAAGAAAATTTTATTCTATTATATCTATAAATTATTCATTCTAAAATAATTAAATTCCTATTAAAAAAAATAATTATTATAAATAAAAAAAAAAATCCCGTAAATACAAATAATATATATACAAATATAATTAAAATAATTTAAAGTACTTAATTTACATCTTTGAACCCACATTTCAAAATTTTTTTTTAAACTATTTAAATTAAATAAAAATTCTTAAATTTAAAATAACTATATTTAAAGGAATTCAATGAAATAATAAAATTAAATAATTAATTAATTTTCCTCTTCTTAATCTTTTATAAAAAAAATTCTTTCCATGAACAATAAATCTAAAAAAATATAAAGAATACATAAATCTAACTAAACAATAAAAAAATAATTTAATTATTAATAATCTTATTCAATTAACTAATCTTATCAATAAAAAAATTTCCCCAACTAAATTTAAAGAAAAAGGAGCAGCTATATTTGAAGAACATATTAAAAATCATATCAATGATATAGAAGGCATAAAAATTAAAACACCCTTATTAATAATTATCAATCGTCTATGAGTCTCCAAATAACATAAATTTAATAAATAAAATAATCCAGAAGAACACAACCCATGAGCAATTATTATTAAATATGAACCTAAAAATCTTAATTTTCTTATAGTAAATATAGAAGCTATTAATAAATTTATATGAACAACAGAAGATATTGCTACTAAAATTTTTATATCAATTTGTCGAAAACAACTAAATCTTAAAATAATCCTTCCCAATAATCCAATTTCAATAAAATACTTATTCATTTCTAAAAAATTTTGAAAAAAAATCATTATTAATCGTAATAATCCATAAGACCCTAACTTTAATAAAATTGCAGCTAAAATTATTGATCCAAATACAGGAGCTTCTACATGAGCTTTTAATAATCAACCATGAATTATATATATTGGTATTTTTACTAAAAATCCTATAATTAAATATAAAAATAAAATTTTATTTAACTTAAATTTTATTCTTTCTAATAATAAAAATCTTAAAGACCCTATTAAATTAAATAAATAAAATAATACTAATAATAAAGGTAATGAAAAAAATAAAGTATAAAATATCAAATAATATCTTGCATAAATTCGTAAAAATCCTATTCCTCATTTCATAATAAAAAAAAAAATAATTAATAAACTTACTTCAAAAAAAAAATAAAATATTAATATATTTATTCTAAAAAAATTTATTACTAAAACAATTAATATTAATATTAATAAATTTAAACATAAAATCAAATTTTTTTCCTGATTAATTCTCATAAATACTAATCCAAAAATCCATAAAGATATCATAATAATTCCATAAGAATAAAAATTTAATCCAAAATTTAATCTTAAATTAATTCATTCCATAAAAAATCTATTCATTCTTAATATCAAAAAACTCAATAAAAATATTATATTTCTAATAAAATATAACTTTTTATAAATATTAAAATTAATAATTAAAAATCCAACTATAAAAATTATACTTTCTATTATTAACATTTTAAATTTATTATTATAAAACCTTGATTTCCAATAATTCTCAATATTGACACTACAATTGATAATCCTAAAACAGCTTCACAAACAGAAAAAATTAAATAATATATAAATATTCACCTTAAATATTCCAACTCATTTAATATTAAAATTATTAAATTCAATACTACGAAAAATTCCATTCTAATTAAAAATATTAAAAAATACTTATTAATTATTAATATTATTATAAAAATTAAAACTATTAAAATTAAAAAATATCTTTTTAAAATAAATTAGACTTTATAGTTTAAAAAAAACATTAATTTTGTAAATTAATATTGAAAATTTTTTCTAAAGTCTAATTTCAAAATAATTTTATAAATATCTTTAATTCCCAAAATTAAAATTTTTATTTAAACTATATTTTGTTAATGTTAATATCAAAAATTTTATTTATATTCATAAATCTATTTATTATCACAAATATTTTATTACTTTCTTCACTACATCCAATTACTATTTTATTCTCTTTTATTATTTTCACCTTATCCTCATCTACTTTAATATTTTTAAATATAAATAATTCAATATACTCTTTTATAATTTCAATTTCTTTAATCGGAGGAATAATAATTATATTTAATTATTTTGTAAGATTAATTAACAATGAAAATTCAAAAATAAAATTTTTTGAACTAATCACTTCTATTAATTTTTTTTTTATTTCTTTTATTATAATTATTCATTTTATTAATTGAATACCAATTTTTATATTTACAGAAAACATAATTTTAAATAATAATTTATTTAAAATTCAAAATATTTATTTTTATCCAATAAATTATTTAACTATTTTTATAATCTTATTCTTATTAATTTGCTTAACTCTTTCATTCAAAATATCTACAATTAAAATAATCCCTCTTCGTAAAATTAAAATTTAATGAAAAATAAATATTTAAAAATTTTTAAATCTAATAAATTTCTTAATATCATTTATTCTTCATTCAATATTCATCCTACCCCAGTAAACATTAATTATTTATGAAACTTTGGATCAATTTTAGGAATTCTTTTATTAATTCAAATTATTTCAGGTTTCATTTTATCTATGCATTATTGTCCAAATATTAATTATGCTTTTGATAGAATTATTCACATTATAAAAAATGTTAATTCTGGATGAATATTTCGTTATATTCATTTAAATGGGGCATCATTTTATTTTCTTTGTATATATATACATATTAGACGAAATATTTTTTATCAATGTTATTCATCTCAACATGTATGAAATATTGGAATTATTATTTTATTAACTTCAATAGGAACTGCTTTTATAGGATATGTTTTACCATGAGGACAAATATCTTTTTGAGGAGCAACAGTAATTACAAATCTTCTTTCTGCAATCCCTTATATTGGACAAACAATTGTAGAATGAATCTGAGGAGGATTTTCTATTAATAATGCTACATTAAATCGATTCTTTTCATTACATTTTATTTTACCATTATTAATTCTAATAATAGTTATTATACATCTTTATTTCCTTCATATAACTGGATCTAATAATCCAATAGGAACAAATAGAAATATTTATAAAATTCCTTTCCACTCATATTTCTCATCCAAAGATATTCTTGGATTTTTTATAATTTTTATAT